>NW_026091262.1:0-10780 GCF_024586455.1 Bactrocera neohumeralis
CTCCCCCTTAACCTTATTTCTTTAAGTTATTCCCATTTTTATTTTTTTACACTATGTATATGTATGAGCGCATAGGCAAAAAGCGAAAACTTTGAAGCGTGATTTCTCGGTTTTTCATTTTTACGATTATTCTTGATTGGCGGGCAGGATAGAAAATAAACTAAACGTCGTATAGAATTAAGGCAAAGTTTATTATCATTGACATAAAATTATCTTATATTTAAACTAAAAAAAATATTAAGAAAAGTCAAGTTTTAACATATTTTTAAACAGCATAAAGTAAAATTCTTTTGATCAAAAGCCATTATTTATTCAATTTTTAATAAATTTTTTTTTTGGAATTTTCTTAGTTTAACTAGAAGATAAATTAATAAAAAATATGAATCTCTTTGAATTTTTTGTTTCGGATAGAAATTCCGACCTGCATCCTGCCCGCCGTCCGAAAAATGTACATGCGAGATGCATCGGGTAATTGCTTCCCAAAGGCAGTATATCAAAGATTTCGTATCCAAAAAATTTGTGAAAGATGTTCAAATATATAACTAAAAAGCCTAGAAATTTCGCTTGAATCAATTATTTCTTTCCCTCCCAAGAAAATCCTCAAAAAAATCGATTTTTTGAAGCCTCGAAAGCAGGCTCTCCCCTTAACACTTGGCATTGTCCGCGATCTTCACTGTTCGGCGACACGAGAGAGATTTTGTGCGCCGACAACGCCATACACGATAAACATGTTCGCGCACCGATCGTAAAAAACGCAAGCGCACACATACCGATCGAACGCATTTGTGTGCTCGTGTATGGGCGCTTTAAGCCTAATGTGGAACCCTTTTATTCTATCTTAGTACGCAATTAAGCATTTACTCTATATGTACATACATAAGTATATATTATTACAACGTGTTTGGAGTATAGAAATGTAACTCGTATGGCTGAACACACAGAGAAAGCTATCAAGCACGCAAGAATGCTCAGTAGCAGTCGCCACCCGAGCGATCAACTAAGGCGAAGAAACGCCACAACCCAAGTAAAAGCTCGGAAAAGCCACTCAAAACGGGTGCCGGGCGGAACTTTGTCCCCGTACCACCCCCGAGTCGACCGATGTGGAAAATGCACCAAGTACACCGTGGGCTTAAAAGCTGACCACTACGACCAAACTGCGACTTGTTAGTTAGCACTTCCCGCACAAGGACAGGCACCGCCACCTATTATGCAAAAATTGCCCAAGTCCCCCTCATAACACGGGCAACTGAACGTTACGGTACAGCACTGAAACTGTGTGACAGCTCAGCACCTACAACCGTATGGCAGTCCACCCAACCGCAAAAACTACCTGTTGCAAAACCCACTTTGCACCCACACTCAATAAAAAAACTACCTACTCTACCCGCCTAACGAATTCAAAAACCAAAAGAAAACAACTTGCTACAAAAAAGCACCTAACACAAAAAATCCCCTACTCAAGTAAAAACACTTGCCTCAAAATTTTGTGCAAGCTCATGCACCCAAATGAAACTACCTTGACGAGAACAAAAATCTACTCAAGCACATGTGAAAAATTCTGTATGAACAAACGAGTGTTAACACACAAACAAGTTTTCACTTGTTTTTTCACAACGCCTACGACTCGAAGACAGAAAAAGTTATTAAAAATTATTTCTGAAATGACTGAAAAACGAAAAATTATGCTACCACAGCCTATGCTATTTTAAAATGAATAACCCCTAGCTCAAAATAACCACAAATAAACGTACTTACCTGCAATTCCCAGCACGAAATTCTATCACTAAAAAATCCAATATTTTCAATTATTTTCGAATTATTTTCACAGAACAATTCGAGTACACGTGTTCACTCTATGAATCACAACAACAGAATGAGTAGATAGGGACAGAGAATCCGTGTGTTTTACGTGAGTACCTACTGTCGACAGCATACCTCACGATGCTTTCTATTGCTAGAAGCACGTAGATCAATACAATGCGTTAATCAGCGCCCAAGGCATAAACGCATTTTGCGCTTATACCTTGGTTCCAATTGGTTCGGATGGATAGGGACACCCGTAGCCGCCTTAGTCGGGTTCGAGGCCCATCTAAAACCTCTGCCGTACTTTGTGTCCGCCAGTCGGCGGCAGTGCGACTTCACATTGGACAAACTGTCCTACCTGCATTTAGGTTTAAGCCACAGCCACCACGAATCTCCACAAAGGGCCAAACCCAATGAGCAGATTGGAGTTACCTCCAAGGTCTAACTGCTCCCCGTGGTACCAGGTTTAAGTCTTTGGTCTGACTTTTGTAGCTTTTGCTACTACCAGTTGAGTCGCCATAAACTCAATGACTGGTTGCATTTGTCGCTTTGGCAAATGCCACTTTATATTATGTTTATAATATGAAGCTTAGAATTTGACTTCCAGCTGAATATTATAGCACTATTCTGATTTGGACCATGCTGACAGATTAAACAAGATCTTTAATGTCAGACACAGTGCATGTGGCTTTTTGTCGCCTCTTACGACAGGCAACACACCATAATCTCCAAAGAAGTGTTTAAAAATGTGATCATGGACGAATGGGCCAAAATTTCAAATCATGACACATCCAAACTGGTTCATTCAATGCCACAACTACTTGCCGAGGTCCTAAAACGTAAGGGCTATTCCACCAGTTACTAGAATATTGAATTTTCACCAAATAATTTACCTTTATATACTTAATTTCAAATTGTACGAATACCTTTTCTGCTTCGTTATGTGATTTTTTTATTTCTGTTTTGAAAAAATTTGTTTAAAATATAGGTCTAAAACAAACTTATGGAAAGTGTAGTGAAAATACTAAATAAAACTTTTGTATATTATTTTTATACAATGAGTTATTTGATCACAAATTTCTCAGTTTATTGTTTTCAAATCGAGGTGTACGTACAATTTTTCTGGCGAGGGTATGTTCCTTTAATGGTTTTGCAATATCATTTTTTTTCCATCAATATTTGATGAAACCCAGACTCAAGGTCTATTGTAGAGAAATGCTTAGATTCTCCCAAATTAAAGAGTTTTACCTGTGGATTAGGCATTGGATATTATCCGTTATTATTGATGACCGTTCTTAGTTTTGGACTACCGTCCTCATTTATACCTTTTTTCGGAACAACCCAAACAGGAGAATTATATGGGCTTCTGCTTTGCCTTATAATTCCTTTTTCCAATAAACTTTGGATTTCCTGAGTGACAAAATTATTTTCGGATAATGAATATGGATATTGTTTTGACAATATAGGTTTTTCATCTTATGTTCTTATTTCTGCTTTGATATCTGTTTTAAATAGTAAACCCATGTCTATGTTTTCATGGGATTTTTTTTATTATTTTGATAACATCATCCCTAAGTAGTGGGATGTTAATATTTTTATCTTCATTACCTTTGTTTAAATATCATTGGACATGCTTACTTATTAGCAAAGCCGAAATTCAACAATATAAATAACTATTTATATATTAACATGCTAGCTAACCCCGCAGCCGTTGTCCTGCGTGAAAATTATAATAACGACAGATCCAACTTTGAGATGGTGCAAATGATGCGGTGGCATACCAAGCCTGTCCAAAGAATTTTGAAATTCCGCGATCGATCGATTTGTATGGGCGCAATTCTCCCGGAATTTGACTTTGAATCTTCCAGTTTAAGTCAACAACATCGGTATTTTTGGCAGCTAACATTGCGCGTGCACTTAAGTAATCGTTGTTACGGTAATTTGGTCAATGTCCGAACATTCGTGATGAGCTCATCTTTCGTGAATTGATATAGAGAAGATGGAGTTAATATCAAACCACCGGAAGTATCATCCGGAATTGTAACATTTCCAATTTTTAGCGAAGACGATGTAAAATGTCTTCGGCAATTTCTTTTTTGTTCGTATCCCATAATTGACGCGGATTTGAAGGCTGATATGTCGAAATGTCTATCACGAAAAGTGTGCTAACTTCATTTTCATTCCAGTGATTAACATGTTCCAGCAATTGTAATTTCTGGCTTACTTCTCCAGAACTTGCACACACCGTACCATTCACAGTATGCAATGATCAAATTAAGTTTAACCGCGTAAATTAATCAATAGCAACCGATGGTTGAAACAATCGTCGTTTTTCGGCTGGATTGTGTAAGTTCGTCCTAATACATTAGTTGATAAAGCACCTGGATGTCCATCTACTGGTTGGCATTGCTTTCTACGCAACTTCGACAATGCATTCCATTTATTTCCATGTATGTCAAGGTTTTTCCGAATAGAGCAATGTTCTCGCAAAGGGATCACTGACGAAAGTTGAGAAAAAACTCCTAAAAGTTGATTTTGCTGCTGGCGGTGTTTCCACTGGCTGTACTGTATTCTCTGGGTTGAAAAACACTATTTGGCCATTCTCCAAAGTCGAAAAACGTTCACGAACTGCAAAAGTAAATATCATACAAAGCGCTTTATTGCAGTTCACGTATCGACCGTCGTTCAAGACCAATAACCGCCATGTTGCTTCCTTTGGTGGCGTACTTACAAACGTATTTCATCGATTACACCAAACTGCAATATGATATGAGTTTTGACTGTGAATTAGGCAATAATGGCGAAAATGGTACGATCCATGCTTTGTCAACTTCGGTATTCACTCTTCTAAATTGAAGGCTGAATGTTCTGCCATTTTCGTCTGGTGAGCGACGCCGATAGAGTAGATATCTATCATTTCTAGTTTGTGTTTCCGAAAGAAAAGCACGTGGATAGTGTTTCGTGTATTTATTGTCAGACATACAAACCGAAGTGGGATTGTGGTGACCGCTAGGCCCATGAATCATATCGGTTTTCATCACTTTGTATAATACTGGATCTTTCTCTGCATCGGGAATTTCAGCAGAAATGATTTCATAAATTTGATCTGGTGTAACCACCATCCGCCATCCAAAGAAGAATGTGTGCGTGTGGCAAACCTCCTTTTGGCACTCAACAGAGTACATCTAGCATCTAACAGCGCTACGTATACGTTGCTTCAAGATAAAGTACATGAAATATAATAACTGTTGTTTGAAAAGTCGTGCTGTGATATCGTGACGATCGCTTGGTGATTGACCGCGATCTATAACTCCGCACGTATGTCATCGCATTTTGGGAGTACTTCTTGCCTTTTTGGGCTGCCATACGTTGATGGCAAAAAGAAAGCCGCAAATATAAGCGCGACCTCTTCGTGGCTTCGTAACAAATTTCAATCAGTAATTGATTACTTCGTCTGAAACACACATAAAGTTTTCACTGAATAATTTTCAATAATTTTTCCTTCGGATAGCCGGAATAAAAAAGCAAGCGACCGCAATTGAACGATTCAAATAATTTACAAAGCAAAATATTGAAAAACAAAACACACAAAAATTGAAAAAAATGTGTATGAAAAATGTTTCTTTTTGGAATTGTCCAATTTTCCGACTTCTCCTCATGAAAAGTATAAGGAATTTTTATTTCTAAACCTTCCCCAATCCACAGCGAACCGCCTCCGAAAATTTCATCAAGATTGGTTTAGCCGTTCTCTTAGCGTTACTTACAAACAAGCATTCATTCGTTTGTATGAGAAAACGAAAAGGGCTGTTTTGGGGGGTTTTCCGGCAATTATTCGAATGTTTCTTACCGTAAGAACCATCCTTGAACCTCAACGAATATTTAAAAAAAAAGAATTGGCAAAATTGGTCCAGGCGTTTGTTGAGTTATGCGCTTAGCAACACATTTTGCGATTCATTTTTATACCCTGAACAGGGTATATTAAGTTTGTCACGAAGTTTGTAACACCCAGAAGGAATCGTCGGAGACCCTATAAAGTATACATATAAATGATGAGTATGTTGAGCTGAGTCGATTTTGCCATGTCCGTCTGTCTGTCCGTCTGTCCATCTGTCTGTCTGTATATATGAAGCGATTACTTAATTGCAAAACTTAAATAAATCTTCTTATGTCGAGTGGTTAATTTAAAACTTTTATTTATTTCGTTTCTAAACTTTGTTATATAGGAATTGGATAAATTGCACGAGTCGTTAAAACACGTGTGTGCTTAGCAAGCGCAAAAGATAGAAAAAGGATATCTTCTGTATGCATTACAGACAAAGCGGGCGCTGACACGAAGGACAGTGGAAACGTCAGTAATGAAGGAAATTCGTCAGGGCTGCATTTTGGTAATGTGGTTGCCACCACATGTCTCCCCTTCTTTGTGAAATAAATTAGGTTACGAAATGAACGTGTTTTTTTTTTTTTTGTTTTTCCCTCGTTTACGTGTTTTTTTTTTTTTTGTTTTTCCCTCGTTCTAGCGTTTTGGCCTGCTGCGTCCGAGTGGTCGAGTGTTCCTTGTAAGTCCACGGAAGTGATTTTGCAGAACTTTTATGAGTTCAGGTGCGCTGAGGTCTCGTGAGGATGGTGCGAGAAATTTTCCAGGTAGGCGAATGGTTTCGCCGTAAACTAATTCCGCCGGGGTAGCCCCGATGTCCTCCTTCCAGGCCGATCGAAGCCCCAGCAGGACGGCTGGTAGAGCGTCGTACCACGACTCGTTGTGATAGAGTAATGCTGCTTTAAGCTGACGAAGAAGTCTCTCAACAAGGCCGTTTGCTTGTGGGTGGTAAGCCGTGGTTACGATGTGTCTTGCACCTAGGAGGTTGTTTAGTTTATTAAAAAGATCTGATTGGAACTGCATACCTTGATCTGAAGTGATTCTGGCTGGCACGCCATAGCGGGCGATCCAGTTCAGCATGAATGCACGTGCCACAGTGTCGGCTCGTGCGTCTTCTAGCGGTATGGCTTCTGGAAATCGGGTAAAGCGATCGACGGCAGTAAGGCAGTATCGATGCCCCTTTCATGGAAGCAAAGTTATTAAATCGACGTGAACATGCTGGAAACGTTGGGTTGGTTGTTCAAAGTTTGATATGGGTGAGATGTTATGTCTCGTTATTTTATTTTGCTGGAACCCAATGCAAGTTTTTGCCCAGTTTCGGTAGTCTTTGTTGATAGATGGCCATACGTAGCGCTCTGCGATAAGTTTTCTAGAGCCTCTTTGTCCTGGGTGTGCCAGAGAATGCAACGACTCAAAAACTTGTTTTCTTAATGGTGCTGGCACGTAAGGGCGTAATCTCCCGGTAGAAACGTCGCAATATAGCTCTATATCTGGTTCTTTATATACAATTCGTTGGAGTTTCAATGACGAGTTGGTATTTTCCATTATGTCTTGAAGCTGATTGTCGTTTTTTTGTTGTGTAGCGAGCTCAGTAAGTGTCACGGCGGTTGAAATTGCGTCTACCCGAGACAGAGTGTCGGCCACGATGTTTTCGTTGCCTGCAACGTGTTTGATTTCAGTGGAGAATTGCGCGATGAGGTCAAGTCTGCGGAACTGCCAAGGGGATGCCTTATCTAAACGCTGTCTAAAAGCGTGAACCAGTGGTTTATGGTCCGCAAAAATTGCAACGTGCCGCCCCTCGAAGATGTGTCTGAAATGTTTTACAGACTCGTATATGGCTTGTAATTCGCGATCGTATGTCGACCGCTCGGACGATTTTTCGTCCAGCTTCTTGCTAAAAAACGCCAGTGGTTGGCATGAGTTATCAATTTTCTGCTGCAAAACAGCGCCGACAGCGTGTTGTGACGCATCTGTGAAAATAGCCCAATCTGCGTCGCTGCTAGGGTGAGCGAACTGTGTGGCCTTGGCCAGAGCGTTTTTGCAGCATCCGAAGGCGGTCTCCAGTTCTTGGGTCCATGCGACAGGTTGAGAGCTTTTGGTGGTGGATCTTTCCAAAAGTTTGTTAAAAGGCGCTAATAATTGTGCAGCATGTTTAATAAATTTTCTGTAGAAATTGATTGTACCTAAAAAGGAGCGTAAGCTCTTAATTGTTGAAGGTCTGGGGAAGTCCAAAATTGGCGATATTCGTTCAGGCAGTGGTTTGATGCCTGTTTCTGAAATTGTGTGGCCTAAGAATGCGACCTCTCTTTGTGCGAGTTTGGTCTTTGCGGCGTTTGTCGTAAGCTCAACGTCTTGTAGGCGTTGAAATAAGGTTCGCAAGTGTTCCATGTGTTGATTTTCGTTGTCTGAAGCGACGAGGATGTCGTCAATGAAGGCGTAGACAAATGGCATATCTCGGGTGATCTCGTCCATGAAACGTTGGAACGTCTGTGCCGCATTCCGAAGACCGAAGGTGATGAAAGGAAATTCAAATAATCCGAACGGGGTTATAATCGCTGTTTTGGGAATGTCCTTCAGAGCGACCGGGATTTGGTTGAAGGAGCGGACGGGGTCAATAGTAGAGAATATTTTGTTTGTGTATAGAGTGGCGGCGAAATCTTCTAAATAACGGACGGGCTATCTGTCGGGTATAGTCCGATCATTGAGGCGTCTGTAGTCCCCACAAGGGCGCCAATCTCCTGATGTCGAGTTTGGTGTTTGGTGAATTTTGGTAGGCCGTCTGGTTTGGTTACGTCAGGTAATTCTGAAAGTAGTTTCCAAAATGGTGTTAAATGATCAATTTGTAAAGTTTTGATTGAATACGACTTAACAAAAGGGGTGTTGCCCCGTGATAACTGATCTTTCTGGTCTATTATGCGTTTATGTTTCAGATCAACGATGAGACCGAAATGGCTGAGAAAATCTGCTCCGATGATAGGTCGTGGAACATCAGCTAAGACAAAACGCCATGTTAATTCTTTTTGAAGACCAAAATCGGGGGTTTTAAAGGCGCATCCGTATGTGTTGATAATTGTGCCGTTGGCGGCATAGATTTGGTAATTGAGTGGTTTCTGAAAACGAGTTGATTGTACGGGAAAACTGAGAGGTCGGAGCCTGTGTCGATTAAAAATTGAACGTTTGTGGACAGGTCTTTTACGAAAAGGCGGCATGAGGCTGCAGGGGAGTCGACTGCCGCTACTAACGACTCCTGTTGAAGTTTTCCTCGTATTTGCATCCGGTTGTACATTTTTGCGCGTTGGTAAACTTGGCGTGGTACCAGCAAAGCCCTCCGGATGAAGTTGCTGGTAGCACGCGATCTAGGCCGTTACGATGGCTAAAAGTTCTGCTAGGTGTTCTGCCAAGACTGCTACTTGCGTCTCCAGGTCTGAAACAGCTGCTATGCCGGCCGGTTTAATCACCTCGTGAAGCTTGTCGGCTGCAGCCCCGAGTTTATTAAGATCAGTCTGTTCCTCTATAACGAGGCATGCGCGCATTTGGGGAGGAAGGTGTGATAGCCATCGCGCCTTGAGAACTTCCTCATCAATGTCCGGAACGAGACTACGGAGTTGACGCAGGTGTTGAGATGGAGTTTTGTCACCTAGGCTCTCTCCATCCAATAATTGTATAAGATTAGCTTCTTTAGATTTTGAGAAGCGTGCAATAAGTGCCTCTTTAAGTTTTCTGTATGAATTGGTAATAGGTGGTGCCAAAATTATATCTTCGACTGTGGAGGCTGATCTAGTGTCAATTAAAGGCACGGCCACGTGGAATTTGCCGACTTCTGCTAGAATGCTCCGCATTCTGAATTGCGACTCGAGTTGCGCAAACCACAACGCAGGCTTTTCGCTGTAAAATGGTGGAGCTTTGATGGAGATTTCCCTAGAAATCTGAATGTTTGATTGCGACGGAGCGCTGATTGAGTCGTCCAGAGACATTTAGCGTTGAAATGTGGTGTTGAAAGTGCGATTGCAGCGTTAATTTAGGTTATGGCTGCTTGAAATGTTCCTAACGTGCGGGGTCACCAATTGAAGCGATTACTTAATTGCAAAACTTAAATAAATCTTCTTATGTCGAGTGGTTAATTTAAAACTTTTATTTATTTCGTTTCTCAACTTTGTTATATAGGAATTGGTTAAATTGCACGAGTCGTTAAAACACGTGTGTGCTTAGCAAGCGCAAAAGATAGAAAAAGGATATCTTCTGTATACATTACAGACAAAGCGGGCGCTGACACGAAGGACAGTGGAAACGTCAGTAATGAAGGAAATTCGTCAGGGCTGCATTTTGGTAATGTGGTTGCCACCACATATATACGAACTAGTACCTCAGTTTTTAGGATATCGTTTTGAAATTGTGCAAACGTTATTTTCTCTTCAAGAAGCTGCTCATTTGTCGGAACGGCCGAAATCGGACCACTATAACATATAGCTGCCATACAAACTGAACGATCGGAATCAAATGCTTGTATGGAAAACTTTCACATTTGACAAGATATATTCAGGAAATTTGGAATATAATATTTTCTAAGACAACAACGTAATCTCCGAAGAAATTGTTGAGATCGGATAACTATAGCATATAGCTGTTATTTTCTAAGACAACAATGTAATCTCCGCAGAAATTGTTCAGATCGGTTAACTATAGCATATAGCTGCCATACAAACTGAACGATCGGAAACATGTTCTTGTATGGACAACTTTCACATTTGACAAGATATATTAACGAAATTTAGTATATATTATTTTCTAAAGCAACAATGTAATCTCCGAAGAAATTGATCAGATAGGTTAACTGTAGCATATAGCTTCCATACAAACTGAACACATAGTTACTAACAGAAATGCACCTGTGAAGGGTATTTAGCTTCGGTGCAACCGAAGTTAACGTTTTTTTCTTGTTGTGTAAGATATACATACACTCGCCAGAAAAATTATCCGTACACCTCGATATGAAAACAATAAACTGAGTAATTTTTGATCAAAATAATTTAATAATTAACTAATTATGTATAAAAATAATATACGAAAGTTTTATTTAGTATTTTCACTACACTTTCCATAAGT
>NW_026091263.1:0-14664 GCF_024586455.1 Bactrocera neohumeralis
TGCTAAATGCGCATATACAAGAAAATCGAATTTATATCCAAATATAAGGTTTTGGAATTCTTGCAAATGCACTGCCGTTATGGCTTTATGTCAACTTCGGTAAGATGAAGAAAGTCAATTAACTTAAATATGTGAAGTTAATGTTCAGAAGCTAGACAATATCGACTGCTAAATGCGTATATACAAGAAAATCGAATTTATATCTAAATATAAGATTTTGAAATTCTTCCAAATGCACTGCCGTTATGGCTTTATGTCAACTTCGGTAAGATGAAGAAAGTTAATTAACTTAAATATGTGAAGTTAATGTTCAGAAGCTACACAATATCGATTGCTAGATGTGTGTATACAAGAAAATCGACTTTATACCTAAATATAAGATTTTGGAATTCTTCCAAATGCACTGCCGTTATGGCTTTATGTCCTCTTCAGTAAGATGAAGAATGTTAATTAACTTAAATAAGTGAAGTTAATGATTTGAAGCAACTCAATATCGATTGCTAAATGTGTATATACAAGAAAATCGACTTTATATCTAAATATAAGATTTTGGAATTCTTCCAAATGCACTGCCGTTATGGCTTTATGTCAACTTCAGTAAGATGAAGAAAGTTAATTAACTTAAATAAGTAAAGTTTATGTTCAGAAGCTACTCAATATCGATTGCTAAATGCGTATATACAAGAAAATCGAATTTATATCTAAATATAAGATTTTGGAATTCTTCCAAATGCACTGCCGTTATGGCTTTATGCCAACTTCAGTAAGATGAAGAAAGTTAATTAACTTAAATATGTTAAATTAATGATTTAGAAGCAACTCAATATCGACTGCTAAATGCGTATATACAAGAAAATCGAATTTATATCTAAATATAAGATTTTGGAATTCTTCCAAATGCACAGCCGTTATGGCTTTATGCCTCTTTCAGTAAGATGAAGAATGTTAATTAACTTAAATATGTAAAGTTAATGATTAGAAGCTACTCAATATCGATTGCTAAATGCGTATATACAAGAAAATCGACTTTATATCTAAATATAAGATTTTGGAATTCTTCCAAATGCACTGTCGTTATAGCTTTATGTACACTTCGATAAGATGAAGAAAGTTAATTAACTTAAATATGTTAAATTAATGATTTAAAGCAACTCAATATCGATTGCTAAATGTGTATACAAGAAAATCGACTTAATACCTAAATATAAGATTTTGGAATTCTTCTAAATGCACTGCCGTTATGGCTTTATGCCAACTTCAGTAAGATGAAGAAAGTTAATCATTTTAAATATGAAAAGTTAATGATTAGAAGCTACTCAATATCGATTGCTAGATATGTGTATACAAGAAAATCGACTTTATACCTAAATATAAGATTTTGGAATTCTTCCAAATGCACTGCCGTTTTGGCTTAATGCCAACTTCAGTAAGATGAAGAAAGTTAATTAGCTTAAATATGTGAAGTTAATGATTAGAAGCTACTCAATATCGATTGCTGGATGTGTATATACAAGAAAATCGACTTTATACATAAATATAAGATTTTGGAATTCTTCCAAATGCACTGCCGTTATGGCTTTATGCCAACTTCAGTAAGATGAAGAAAGTTAATTAACTTAAATATGTAAAGTTAATGATTAGAAGCTACTCAATATCGATTGCTAAATGTGTATATACAAGAAAATCGACTTTATATCTAAATATAAGATTTTGGAATTCTTCCAAATGCATTGCCGTTATGGCTTTATGCCAATTTCAATAAGATGAAGAAAGTTAATTAACTTAAATATGTAAAGTTAATGATTAGAAGCTACTCAATATCGACTGCTAAATGCGTATATACAAGAAAATCGACTTTATATCTAAATATAAGATTGTGGAATTCTTCCAAATGCACTACCGTTATGGCTTTATGTTAACTTCAGTAAGATGAAGAAAGTTAATTAACTTAAATATGTAAGTGAAGAAAATGATTTGAAAAAACTCGGTATCTATTGCTAAATGTGTATATACCAGAAAATCGACTTTATACATAAATATAAGATTTTGGAATTCTTCCAAATGCACTGCCGTTATGGCTTTATGCCAACTTCAGTAAGATGAAGAAAGTTAACTAACTTAAATATGTGAAGTTAATGATTTGAAGCATCTCACTATCGATTGCTAAATGTGTATACAAGAAAATAGGCTTTATACATAAATATAAGATTTTGGAATTCTTCCAAATGCACTGCCGTTATGGCTTTATGTCTACTTCAGTAAGATTAAGAAAGTTAATTAACTTAAATATGTTAAATTAATGATTCAAAGCAACTCAATATCGACTGCTAAATGTGTATATACAAGAAATTCGACTTTTTACCTGAATATAAGATTTGGAATTCTTCCAAATGCACTGCCGTTATGGCTTTATGCCAATTTCAGTAAGATGAAGAAAGTTAATTAACTTAAATGTGTAAAGTTAATGATTCAGAAGCTACTCAATATCGATTGCTAGATGTGTGTCGACTTTATACCTAAATATAAGATTTTGGAATTCTTCCAAATGCACTGCCGTTATGGCTTTATATCCACTTCAGTAAGATGAAGAAGGTTAATTAACTTAAATAAGTGAAGTTAATGATTTGAAGCAACTCAATATCGATTGCTAAATGTGTATATACAAGAAAATCGAGTTTATTCCTAAATTTAAGATTTTGGAATTCTTCCAAATGCACTGCCGTTATGGCTTTATGTCAACTTCAGATAAGGTGAAGAAAGTTAATTAACTTAAATATGTGAAGTTAATGATTTGAAGCAACTCACTATCGATTGCTAAATGTGTATATACAAGAAAACCGACTTTATACCTAAATATAAGATTTTGGAATTCTTCCAAATGCACTGCCGTTATTGCTTTATGCCAACTTCAGTAAGATAAATAAAGTTAATAATCTTAAATATGTAAAGTTAATGATTAAAAGCTACTCAATATCGATTGCTATATGTGTGTATACAAGAAAATCGACTTTATATCTAAATATAAGATTTTGGAATTCTTCCAAATGCACTGCCGTTATGGCTTTATGTCAACTTCAGTAAGATGTAAAAGGTTAATTAACTTAAATATGTAAAGTTAATGATTAGAAGCTACTCAATATCGATTGCTAAATGTGTATCTACAAGAAAATCGACTTTATACATAAATATAAGATTTTGGAATTCTTCCAAATGCACTGCCGTTATGGCTTTATGTCAACTTCAGTAAGATGTTAATTAACTTAAATATGTAAAGTTAATGATTAGAAGCTACTCAATATCGATTGCTAAATGCGTATATACAAGAAAATCGACTTTATATCTAAATATAAGATTTTGGAATTCTTCCAAATGCACTGCCGTTATGGCTTTATGTCAACTTCAGTAAGATGTAAAAGGTTAATTAACTTAAATAAGTGAAGAAATGATTTGAAGCAACTCAATATCGATTGCTAAATGTGTGTATACAAGAAAATCGACTTTATATCTAAATATAAGATTTTGGAATTCTTCCAAATGCACTGCCGTTATGGCTTTATGCACTCAGTAAGATGAAGAAAGTTAATTAACTTAAATATGTAAAGTTAGTGATTAGAAGCTACTCAATATCGACTGCTAAATGCGCATATACAAGAAAATCGACTTTATACCTAAATATAAGATTTTGGAATTCTTCCAAATGCACTGCCGTTATGGCTTTATGCCAACTTCAGTAAGATGAAGAAAGTTAATTAACTTAAATATGTAAAATTAATGATTAGAAGCTACTCAATATCGATTGCTAAATGTGTATATATAAGAAAATCGACTTTATATCTAAATATAAGATTTTGGAATTCTTCCAAATGCACTGCCGTTATGGCTTTATGTCAACTTCAGTAAGATGAAGAAAGTTAATTAACTTAAATATGTGAAGTTAATGATTAGAAGCTACTCAATATCGATTGCTAAATGTGTACATACAAGAAAATCGACTTTATATCTAAATATAAGATTATGGAATTTTTGAAAATTCACTGCCGTTATGGCTTTATGCCAACTTCAGTAAGATGAAGAAAGTTAATTAGCTTAAATATGTGAAGTTAATGATTAGAAGCTACTCAATATCGATTGCTGCTAAATGTGTATATACAAGAAAATCGACTTTTTACCTAATAATAAGATTTTGGAATTCTTCCAAATGCACTGCCGTTATGGCTTTATGTCAACTTCAGTAAGATGAAGAAAGTTAATTAACTTAAATATGTGAAGTTAATGATTAGAAGCTACTCAATATCGATTGCTAAATGCGTATATACAAGAAAATCGACTTTATATCTAAATATAAGATTTTGGAATTCTTCCAAATGCCGTTATGGCTTTATGTCAACTTCAGTAAGATGAAAAAAGTTAATTAACTTAAATATGTAAAGTTAATGATTAGAAGCTACTCAATATCGACTGCTAAATGCGTATATACAAGAAAATCGACTTTATATCTAAATATAAGATTTTGGAATTCTTCCAAATGCACTGCCGTTATGGCTTTATGCCAACTTCAGTAAGATGAAGAAAGTTAATTAACTTAAATATGTAAAGTTAATGATTAGAAGCTACTCAATATCGATTGCTAGATGTGTGTATACAAGAAAATCGACTTTATATCTAAATATAAGATTTTGGAATTCTTCCAAATGCACTGCCGTTATGGCTTTATGTCAACTTCAGTAAGATGAAAAAGGTTAATTAACTTAAATATGTAAAGTTAATGAATTAGAAGCTACTCAATATCGATTGCTAAATGTGTATATACAAGAAAATCGACTTTATATCCAAATATAAGATTTTGGAATTCTTACAAATGCACTGCCGTTATGGCTTTATACCAACTTCAGTAAGATGAAGAAAGTTAATCATCTTAAATATGTAAAGTTAATGATTAGAAGCTACTCAATATCGATTGCTAAATGCGTATATACAAGAAAATCGACTTTATACCTAAATATAAGATTTTGGAATTCTTCTAAATGCACTGCCGTTATGGCTTTATGTCAACTTTAGTAAGATGAAGAAAGTTAATTAACTTAAATATGTAAAGCTAATGTTCAGAAGCTACTCAATATCGATTGCTAGATTTGTGTATACAAGAAAATCGACTTTATACCTAAATATAAGATTTTGGAATTCTTCCAAATGCACTGCCGTTATGGCTTTATGTCTCTTATAAGATGTAAATGTTAATTAACTTAAAGCGGTAAAGTTAATGATTGATGCTGCTCTTGCTGATTATCTTGATGATCATAAGAAGGTCATTTCAATGATAATGTTGATATGCAATTTTATGATAGCGTTCTTGTTTGCGAATATTCCAGCATAGAAAACCCAGCAGATAATTTAGCGGCTTTGTTAGTTGAACATTTGTGATTATTCTGACTGCTATGTTAACTATCGCCCTGCTAAATCTCGAAACGTCCTCGATTCGTGGAAATATAGTATTCCGCAATTTGATGAGGATGTTGTGTTGAAAATTTGGGCTTTTTGCATAGTGGCTTGGCTTAAGTTTCACAGTTGATTTGTTTACAGATAATTACAATTAACGACTTAAAGAATATGAATATTTCACAAAACGAAAAAAAATTGACTAAGCTACATCATATGAGATCTATAGAATTTTCAATATTAACATTTTTCTAAACTAACGTGATGATTTAAAAAATTAACAAGTGGTTTATTTAAAGACGTTTTGGTTGTTTAAAAGCCGTTTTCTTTTGCTTTCGATTTGGTTATTGTATTTCTGGCTTATTTTCAAAAAAAGAAAAAAATATGGAAAATTTGATTATTTTAACGAAGATTACTTTTATGGACTTTCTTGCCATTAATCAGAACTGTCGTACCAAGGTCTTTTTCGACTATTTTTTCAACAAATACCTTATCAAACTTATTTCCAAGCCTTTTATTCCTTCTTATGAAAATCTTCTCTCCAGGATTGTAAGTTCTGGCAGCTCGCCCTCGATTGTTTCTTTGCAAAGTTTTTTCTTGAGCTTCAGATAACTTTTTCCTTTTAACCTCTAGCTTTTCTGTCGCACAATTGTGAAATATATCAATTGGCCTGGCGTTGATGACGGAATGGTAGCTACAATTATATTTATGTGTTGCTAAAATTACTAATTCAATTGTATCGTCTATCTTTTGCTGCTCTTTGATGCATCGTGCGATTTCCAACAAGGTGGAATGGAACCTTTCTACCTGACCGTTGCTTTCGCTGTGTAGTGTGGGAATAAAGAATTGGTCAATTGAAAAGGCATCTCTTAGTAAAACTTTAATTGCATTTGATTGAAAAGCTTTTTCGTTGTCAGAAACAATGACTTTGGAGTTATTGAAGACCAATAAAACTTATAATATGGCGTGTTTAATATCGAACGTGGCTCTTGAAACAATAGGTTTTACTATGGCAAATTTAGAAAATTTATCTATGCACGTTAAAAACAAATGCTTGCCGCTTATAAAAATATCCATATGAAGAATTTCACCTGGTACGTTTGGAATTGGTGTCTTACCTATTCCAGGGTCAGGAGGTTTCCTCTGGTATTTGTTCTCTAAACATATCTTGCAATTTGATATTGCTGATTTCAATAATTTTTTTGTATCTGGAAAGTAATACTCACGAGAAATCTGGCGAAAATTCTCATCCAAATGCCACGATGAGCACGATTGTGCTCCGTTGTTATCAATTCTATTTGATCATCTTTGTTGGTTATGTCAATTAGGAGAAGTTCGGTGTGAATAAATTTAATACCAGGAAAAGCCGATATTATTACATTTTGAATTTTTCCTAAAGTTTGAAGATCGCAGTAAATTCCGTTGGTGACATCAGGGTTAATAATAATTTTTAAACATTGGACAAGGCTTTCAAGAGTATCAAAAGTGATTGTGTGACGAATTAGTTTTTGAAAAAATATTTTAGTAGTTTTGCTAAAGGAATTAGACTTCGAGATCATTAACTGATTTCTATATTGGTTAATAGGGCATTTTACAGATTTAATCGTATTACTTAACGATTCTTCGCTATGGACAGTTTCACTTGATGCCACTTCGCTCAAATTGTGGGAAAACTGCCTAGAAAGTGCATCTGCGACTTTGTTGTTTTTTCCAGGTTTGAAATGAAAACTGGGCGCAAACTCCTCTATGAACGCTCGCCATCTTTTCATTTTTGCGTTTGGATTTTTCTCGGACATAGCGAATATCAAGGGCTGATGGTCAGTAAATATTTTTATATCTTTCGTTCCATATAAATAATGGCGAAGCTTTTTTAATGACCATACAATCGCAAGTAGTTCACGTTCGTTAGTGGCGTAATTTTGTTCGGTAGCAGAGAGCGTTCGCGAAATCATAGTGTAACTGGTCGACCTTTTTGCGACAAAACTGCACCTAAGGCTGTAGAAGAGGCATCTGTGGTAAGCTCGAATGGTAGGTTATAATCGGGGTATTGAAGTAAAACGTCCTCTGAGGCTAGTATCTGTTTTATTCGTTCGAAGGCTTCGAGCGCTTCAGGGCTAAAATCTATTTTCACATTTTTTGAATTGCGTGCACCTACTTGTCCGTTTTCTCCGCGAAGATAAACAGTCAAAGGCTTAACGATGGCGGCATAATCTTTAATAAAACGCCTGTAATACCCTGATAGGCCAAGGAATGAACGTAACGCTCGAAGAGTTTGGGGTTGCTCGTAATTAATAATGTCACGAACCTTATCCGGACAAGTTTTAATGCCTGTGTTAGAAACGAGAAAGCCGAGAAACTCCACTTGGGTTTTAAAAAATTTCGATTTTTCGGACGAGACTCTCATTCCTGCGCTTTCAAGCTTTTGAAGTATATGGTCGATGTGCTTTAAATGGGACTCCTCATCTGAAGAGTAAATGATAATATCATCGACATAAACATGACAATATTTCCCAATAAATTCTCGTAAAACATCATCGATGGCCCTTTGAAAGATACTGGGCGCGTTTCTTAACCCGAAAGGTAATCTACAGAACTCATATTTTCCGTTGTTGATACTAAATGCTGTTTTCTGTCTATCTTCCTCACACATAATAATTTGATGAAACCCTGATTTAAGGTCTAATGTTGTAAAAAATTTCGAGCTTCCTAAATTGGCCAAGATTACTGATGTATCAGGGATGGGATATCGATCTGGGATTGTTTTCTCATTGAGTTTACGAAAATCGATCACCATTCGTAATTTTGGCTTCCCATCTTCATCAAATCCTTTCTTAGACACGACGTGGACAAGTGAATTGTAAGGCGAAAAAGATGGTCTTATTATTCCTTCGTTAAGAAGCGTTTTTATTTCATTATTTATAAACGGAGCTACGGAAATAGGATTCGGATAACTAAAAGGTTAATTAACGTAAATATGAAAAGTTAATGAATAAAAACTACTCAATATCGACTGCTAAATGCGTACATACAAGACAATCGACTTTATATCTAAATATAAGATTATGGAATTCTTTGAAAATGCACTGCCGTTACGGCTTTATGCCACTTTCAGTAAGATGAAGAAAGTTAATAATCTTAAATATGTAAAGTTAATAATTAGAAGCTACTCAATATCGATTGCTGGATGTGTATGTACAAGAAAATCGACCTTATACATAAATATAAGATTTTGGAATTCTTCCAAATGCACTGCCGTTATGGCTTTATGCACTCTTCAGTAAGATGTAAAAGCTTAATTAATTTAAATATGAAAAGTTAATGAATAAAAGCTACTCAATATCGACTGCTAAATGCGCATATACAAGAAAATCGAATTTATATCCAAATATAAGGTTTTGGAATTCTTGCAAATGCACTGCCGTTATGGCTTTATGTCAACTTCGGTAAGATGAAGAAAGTCAATTAACTTAAATATGTGAAGTTAATGATTTGAAGCAATGCAAAATCCATTGCTAAATGCGCATATACAAGAAAATCGACTTTTGACCTTAATAAAAGATTTTAGAATTCTTCCAAATGCAATGCCGTTATGGCTTTATACCAACTTCGGTAAGATGAAGAAAGTTAATTAACTTAAATATGTAAAGTTAATGATTAGAAGCTACTCAATATCGATTGCTAGATGTGTATATACAAGAAAATCGACTTTATACCTAAATATAAGATTTTGGAATTCTTCCAAATGCACTGCCGTTATGGCTTTATGTCAACTTCGGTAAGATGAAGAAAGTCAATTAACTTAAATATGTGAAGTTAATGTTCAGAAGCTAGACAATATCGACTGCTAAATGCGTATATACAAGAAAATCGAGTTTATATCTAAATATAAGATTTTGGAATTCTTCCAAATGCACTGCCGTTATGGCTTTATGTCAACTTTAGTAAGATTAAGAAAGTTAATTAACTTAAATTTGAAGTTAATGATTAGAAGCTACTCAATATCGATTGCAAGATGTGTATATACAAGAAAATCGACTTTATATCTAAATATAAGATTTTGGAATTCTTCCAAATGCACTGCCGTTATGGCTTTATGCACTCTTCAGTAAGATGTAAAAGCTTAATTAATTTAAATATGAAAAGTTAATGAATAAAAGCTACTCAATATCGACTGCTAAAAGAGCATATACAAGAAAATCGAATTTATATCCTAAATATAAGATTTTGGAATTCTTCCAAATGCACTGCCGTTATGGCTTTATGCCAACTTCAGTAAGATGAAGAAAGTTAATCATCTTAAATATGTAAAGTTAATGATTAGAAGCTACTCAATATCGATTGCTAGATGTGTATGTACAAGAAAATCGACCTTATGCATAAATATAAGGTTTTGGAATTCTTGCAAATGCACTGCCGTTATGGCTTTATGTCAACTTCGGTAAGATGAAGAAAGTTAATTAACTTAAATATGTGAAGTTAATGTTCAGAAGCTAGACAATATCGACTGCTAAATGCGTATATACAAGAAAATCGAATTTATATCTAAATATAAGATTTTGGAATTCTTCCAAATGCACTGCCGTTATGGCTTTATGCACTTCAGTAAGATGAAGAAGGTTAATTAACTAAAGTAAGTGAAGGAAATGATTTGAAGAAACTCAATATCGATTGCTTAATGTGTGTATACAAGAAAATCGACTTTATATCTAAATATAATATTATGGAATTTTTGCAAGTGCACCGCAACTTCAGTAAGATGAAGAGAGTTAATCACCTTAAATATGTAAAGTTAATGAATAAAGCTACTCAATATCGACTGCTAAATGCGTATATACAAGAAAATCGAATTTATATCCAAATATAAGGTTTTGGAATTCTTGCAAATGCACTGCCGTTATGGCTTTATGTCAACTTCGGTAAGATGAAGAAAGTCAATTAACTTAAATATGTGAAGTTAATGTTCAGAAGCTAGACAATATCGACTGCTAATGCGTATATACAAGAAAATCGAATTTATATCTAAATATAAGATTTTGGAATTCTTCCAAATGCACTGCCGTTATGGCTTTATGCCAACTTCAGTAAGATGAAGAAAGTTAACTAAGTTAAATATTTGAAGTTAATGATTAGAAGCTACTCAGTATCGATTGCTAGATGTGTGTATACAAGAAAGTCGACTTTATATCTTATTTTTTTTGTTTGTTTCAAAATTATTTTATTTAATGGATCTGCTTTTTCTTAAAGCCTAACAATAAGTTATAAAATCTTAAATCTAATTAAAAACTAGACAGGCTCAAGCAAGTGATTGAGCTGTTTTGGTGATACATTGCTTCTCAGTACGCAGGCATATCTCATCTTTTAAGTCGTGTTTGATCGCAGGAATGTACCAAAGCATTAGCCAGAGGGTTTGGGTGATCTCAGAGTTTAGATATATATTTAATTCTGCTGTCTACTACTTCTTTCTTTATCATAGGGATACCAGGGTCTTTATGGATATTTTCGTTACGCATGTACCATGGTGAACACGTGATTGTTCTAAGCATTTTTGATTGAAACTTTTGTAATATATCAATATTGGTTGCACAGGTCGTACCCCACAGTTGAATGCAATACATCCAAATCGGCTTTATGACCGCATTATACAAAAGCACTTTGTTGTCTAGGCTAAGTTTTGAGATTTTATTTAAAAGCCAATTTAAATTTGGAGCTCTAATCTGCATATATGTCATTTTACTAGAGATGTGTTTTCTCCACGTGAGAATTCTATCTAGATGAATACCAAGATATGTTACTTCGTTCGCTTGGGGTACTAATATATTGTTTATTTTTATTGCCGGGCACATCTTTGGTCTTAGCGAAAATGTAATATGCTTACACTTCTGTTCATTCACGTTTATACGCCAGTTCGCTAGCCACTCTTCGACAGAACTTAAATGCTTCTCTAATATTCGTGATGCTAAAATGTGGCATTTGTTACGGCTCACTATAGCTGTGTCATCCGCAAAAGTTTAAGTTAATACATTATTAGCTGTTGGAAGATCTACTGTATATATGATGTATTGTGTTGGGCCTAAAACACTGCCCTGGGGTACACCAGCCCTTATCTGTCGTTCATTAGATATGAAATCTCCTACTTTTACCATAAATCGTCTATTTTTTAAATAAGACTCCAATGTTTTATACAGTTCTAAAGGTAGAATTTTTTTAATCTTGTATAAAAGACCTTCGTGCCACACCTTATCAAACGCCTGAGCTTCATCTAAAATATTGCTGAACAGTACTCCCTGTGCTCAAATGCTTTCCTTATCTCGTTAGTAATTATATTTACTGGCTCTTTTGTGCCATGTTTCGCACGAAAACCGAATTGTTGCGTTGGTATTGTATTATTTTCATGGAGGAAAGAAGTTATCTTTGATAGTAATACTTTTGAAAGACAGGGTAGAAGACTGATTGGTCTGTATGAAGACGGCTGTGTTAAGTCTTTCCCAGGTTTATCTATCAAGATTATCTGCGACTTTTTCCATGAAATTGGATAGTATCCGAAACTAAGAATTGCATTGAAGAGGAAAGAGAGCACCTCTGCAGCAATAATTGGTAACTCAATTAGCATTTTTGGGGAAATATTATCATATCCCGGCGTCTTTTTTGGATTAAGTTCTTTGATGATACCAATAATTTCAGAAGGTGAGGTCTTAGGAGACTCGAGCGACTCTTTAGCTATGTTGGGTAAGATTGACAGCTTAAAATTATTCTTTGGCAAATTGGGTTGAAATACTTTTTCAAGGTGATTTGCAAAACAATTAGCCTTTTCCTCGTAACTTCGAGCCCAATTTCCACCCAAGTCTCGTATTGGCATGTTGGAGTCAGTTGGTGGCTTTATGGACTTTTGGGCTTTCCAAAGGGAATTTTGCTTGTTTGAATTTGGACACAGCTTCTTTATATACATTTCGGTGTTGAATTCTTCCTCACGTTTGAGCGCTTTTTTTAATTTACGTACCGCAGCTTTCAATTGAAGCTGAGTGGAAGGGGGAGCGATTTATCTGCCATTCACGTCTTGCACGTCTTTTTTCATTTACAAGCATCTCTATTTCTTTATTAGAGATTTTTCTGAGACCAAGCGGATTATAACTTTTGTTTGGTGTTGCTAAGACAGCTGCGCTGGTTATTATATCATTGACTTCTCTTATGCTTTCGTCAATATCTCTTCCTATATTTATTTTGTGCTCAATATTAATGACGTATTTTTTATATTTTAGCCAATTCGTTTTATAAGAAGTTAGACCCACCTTTGGATTAACGAATATGGGTTGTTTATTTATTAGTACAGGAGAGTGATCAGAAGATAGATCAGTACATGTATCAGCTGTTATAAGCGATTTATCTATATTTTTGATTACAGCGAAATCAATTAAATCTTGTATTTTCTTACGATCACTAGGCCAATACGTCGGCTTACCAGGAGATTATTTTATTTCAAGGTTATTGTGCCAATTTATAACAGTTTGATACAGCTGTCGTCCTTTCGGATTAATAAGACGTGAGCCCTAGTACGTGTGTTTTGTGTTGTAATCTCCACCTGCTAGAAATCTTTGACCTAGTGTTCCAAAAAAGTCTTTAAACTCGATTTCTGTAATTTTAAAACGAGGTGGACAGTATATAGCCGTAAGGTTTAAGTCACAACCCCGATTTTTTATTGATATTGTTGTAGCTTGTAACTGTAGTGTAGCATGAGATTCTAGAGCATAGTGGTTTAAACGATTTCTAATCAACACTGCCGTTACCATCCGGATGATTTGTAATATAGTCTAAATCCCGGTATATTGAAATTATTTTTATTTGTTAGATGAGTTTCTGAAATAAGCATTACATCTATAATCTTTTCAGACAGAAATTTGATAATCTCTATTTTATGTTGGTTAACACCGTTAGCATTCTATATACAGATATTTAGTAAGCTCATTTTTTACTTAATAAATTTTGCAGCATTTGTTTTTGTGATTCTATTAAATCTTGGATCATGTTTTGCATAGTAGACATAAATTGTGTCATACACTGTGTAAGATTAATGATCATAGTTTCAATACCTCCATTTGGAGGATTTTGCGGCAGTTGCATTTGCACAGTGTTGCCTTTCACCACATTTGCATAGCTTCCTTGCATATTATAATTGTTAGAAGTAATAGGATTTGTACTTTTTTCTGAGGTTGCTATAATTTCATTACGGGATGTTTGTAACATTTGGTTACGACGTGCTTGAATGCCCTGTGACAACTTTGATTTCAAATCTTTATATACAGGGCAACCTCTGTAGTTAGCAGTATGATTTCCTCCGCAATTGCTGCATTTTTTATTTACTTCTTCTTTCTTAAGGGTGCATTTGAAAGTGGGATGTAAATCACCACATACCACACAAACACTGCGTAGAGTGCAGTATGATTTAGTATGCCCATATTCTTGGCAGTTAGTAAATTGTACCGGACCGTTTCTTTTATGTGGTTCTTCCACAGTTACTCTACGATGCAGCAAATATTTCAAATTATATATTGGATGGGTCTCATTTTTTTTAAGTTGATTCGAATTCGGCAACAATTCAATTTTAAAAATCGGCTGTGGTACTTTATTTCTATTAAATATATTTACAACTGTTTTAATTCTAAAACCACATTCTTCCAATGCTTCTTTGACTTCACTAGAGGCTACGGCGGATTCTATACCCTTGATTACAACAACTAGGCCCTTAGAGCTCTTCAGTTGATACGAATAATAATTTTTGTTTTTATTTGACAAAAATTTAACTATGTCCATAAAACTTTTTTCAGTGTAGGACTGAATTTTAGTTTTATCTACATATATTGCTTTTTTTCAAAGGCACTATATGGAAATTGTTAGTACCTACAATTTTACTTAATTCAGCAACGAAAGCATTACTGCTACGTTCGCGAAAATATATATTGGAGGTGGTTTGGCATTAACGACTGTGGTGGTACCCTTCGCATCGTCGTCTGATCCATTGCTTAGTAAGGCAAACCAATTGCCATTTAAAACTTCCTGTTTATTCTTTATTGGTGTACCGCCTTGAAATTTCTTGGGATTGACCGCTAACTTTGAAGGACTTAATTTCCTTTTTATGTAGATGTAGCGGTCAATGCCAGTTTGTACAGACTGGCCTTTTTTTATTGGTACATTCTCACCTTGCTTTATGTTGTTTTTCGCTGCCTGCGTATTTGC
>NW_026091264.1:0-10720 GCF_024586455.1 Bactrocera neohumeralis
TTATCGACTGCCGAGTAACAAGTTACCACTTGTAACACTTGTACAGTTTAAGTGTAATATATTCAATATTGAAGTACATGTGTATACGGTGAAATATTATACAAATAAAGGATCAGTCAGAATCAATTTCATTGGCTGACTTAAAATTATATATAGTATTTATTTTTTGGACTGTAATGTATAAAAATGTCGCACCTTAATGTAGGATTAAGAATGCTACCGCAAATCCCACAATCCTCTTTATTTAGGTACATAGTTACAAGTTAACGATAGCCTGCATAGAAACTTACCATAACTGTAAATAAAATTGAATCTTTGCACTTTGCAATTACATTGTCTCATAAATTAGAAATATAATTAACGTTTTTGATTATTTAAGAATTCGATATGCTTTTTCCGTTCTGACTCCAAGAATCCATTATTATCAAAACCTATCGCTCGCCCTCACAAGAAGGCATAACAATAACAATCGTAAAGAAATCAGAACACTTAAGGTTCTGCTGAAATTTGCTGTCACAGCTAAAATTGTAATTAACTCTTTGTTCTGAATTTCAATCAAGCTGATGTTTACACTTCAGCTTTAACTTACAAACAAAACCAAAATGTATATATATTGGAATTTCTGAAATAAAGATTTGATTTGTATCTTGCAATCCACTAGAACCAGACGTGTTCTTATTTCATCCGCGCGTTCGCGGATATAAAAATATATTTTTTAAAAATTCCTCATTGCGGGAATTAATTGGCACCCAACGTGGGGCACGAGTCAAAAAAGTGCCTAGTGAAGTAAAAATTATAAAAACTAGCTGTTACCCTGAGCGCTTCGCTACATCTAAATCGATTAAAACTCTTAAGGGTTTTACTTTTGTGTAGTAAAGCTGTTACTTATTTATAAACATTTATAAAACATATTGGTATACAACATTTTTTGTTTTTCCACCTGACGCGTAAATGAATAAGCACCTCGGTGTTCCCACTCCCGAGCATGCGACGAACAATTGGCCGTGAAAGAAGCACGGTTCTTCCAAATTGACGCCGCACACTTGAAACGTTTGCCCTTGCGATTTGTTGATGGTCATCGCAAAGGCAAGACGTACTGGGAACTGCAAGCGCTTAAAGTCAAACGGCATGTCCGTTGGAATCATGGGAATGTGGTAAGAGTACAACTTCACCTGCTGCCTGAATCTGTAGAATAAAAATCTCAAATGTTTCACTGGAAATTCCATGCAAAGTAATCACCTTGAACGTCGGCATAAATGAATCTCTAATAATCTTTGTGGCACCAAAAGAAGTCATTTGAAAGCATGAATTGTATGCTTGTATGTTCTGCAAGAAATGCTTAGACGTCGGCGATTCCCCTGCGAGCAAGGAATGTAATGGTTCTGGTGGCGGTTCCAATGCAGGCAGTTTTACTTTGCCACTGGAGCAGCACATGCCAGCTGTTTCTCCTCGAAACGTCGCTGCATTGCAATGCGTACAAATAATATCCATTGCTCCAATGCCACCATGCAGGCTGTAGTCGCAGTCAGGATCGTAGTGAAAGCCAACATGTACCATTTGATCGCGAAGGCGGAGCGGAACTCGGCCTCGACGGTAATTTGGCCGTTGATTGTCGGCGAATTCAGCTCTAATCTGTGCACGCCGCTCTCTGTACACCGCTCTACCTCGGGCATTCACTTGAGCACGTTGCTCTTCGCTTTGATTTCTTTCTTGATATTGACATTCGACGTGAATCACTCGTATGCCTGCCAACCGTATTACGTTGGCGTAGTCGAGTCATTTTCTAGAGTATGCATATTTGAAGTACATAAATAAAATTTGAAAAATTATCCTAAAACTACATCTTAAACTATGAATTATACCCACACACGCATATGCAATAAGACCCACCAACAGTGTATTTGCAAACCGCATGTAAGCACCTACGAAACAATAACAATACTCACTTGCTTTGTGCGTGTTGGACGGTCAGCAGAAACACACAAAATCGGTTCGAATAAATGTAGCAAATCGATGGAATTAAATCTGGAAAAACACTCAATTTTGAAACACTTTTTTACACACACCGCGCATTTTTCAAGCGACAATCGAACCGCATGGCATCACCTACGAAACAACAACAATACTCACTTGCTTTGTGTTGTACGCAGAATGTTAATCACGTTGAAATCTAAGAAAAATTCACACAATGTTGAAACATTTTTTTGACAAATGACAGGCAAAACGATCAGCGTCAATGTTTTTATTATTGTCAACATCCGCCAGTTGTTTCTGTTTATTAGTAAAAGGCATTTGACAGACTGCCAATCTTGCGGCAAAACATTATTTCATGAGAAATTGTATAGGCGGGATGCATCATTTTTTTTTTTTTTTGCAATTTTTGCAAAACGTGCAATGATACACACATTAAATTTCTTATGTGCACCTTCCAAATAGACCCCAAGCACCCCTGAAAATTTCATTGAAATCGGGCAAGCCGTCTAGGAGGAGTATGCGAACAGGAAGTTTTGCCACTTAATTTTATATATAGATTTGTCTTGTAAAGAAATAGTTTAGCACGAGTCATAAAGTGCCTATTCAAGTAAAGAAAATAAAAAGTGAAGTAAAAATTATAAAAAAATTGTCTTGTAAAGAAAATAGTTTAACACGAAGCTATTTGTGCCTACCAAAGATTTAGAAAAATAACAGTGACCAAAAAGGTACAAGTGAAAAACTTTCACAAAAAAATAACTGTGTGAGCAAGAACAAACAACGAAGTTTGAAAAATTTTTTTTTTTAATTGATAATTAAAATAATTAATTAAAAACACAACTAACCAACGAAACACAAAATTATAAAACAAACAGAGTGACTTGAATCAGAAAAATACAAATATTTTATATCATCAACAACAACAGCGGCAACAATTGCATCATCAGCAACTTATTGGAAAATTAACAGTGACAAAAAAGTTGTCAACAGCAGCAGCAGCAACCATAAAGGAAACAGCGGTAACAACAGCAGCGGCAACACCAGCATCATTTAACGAGAGAGCCAACAAGGAAATATATTTGTAAGTTTAAATTTAGAATATACTATATATTAAGAAATGGGCAATAGCCCAAGTATTAAATATAAAAACTATTGTACTGCAATTTTTGTAAGGGCGAACACGATACTAGGAAATGTCCTAAACTCAAGAAATAAAAACTAAAGACAATAACTAATGGTTTGTACAACCAATAAATTACATAATTAAAAGCTGCGATTCACCACCCTCGGGGACTCTCCAGCGTATAACAACCAAAAAATCCCCGATTCACCACCCAAGGGACCCTCCAGAGAATTATAAAAATTAATTTAACCAAAAATTTTTTAATAAACAATAATTAAAAAAGCTCGACCAGCCATATAATAAAAATATATTGAAACCGTGATTCACCACCGCAAGGGGGACCCTCCGGTTTATAATAAAAGCTTAATTCTGCGACTCTGAACCCAGACCCTCCAGAATAAAAAGCATCTCTTCCTAGAAGGGATAAAATAAAAATAATTAACAAAACAGACCAGAAACTGAAAATCAGACAAAATGGCTAACGGTGACGCTTTGACCGTAGACCTCATAACGCGCCTTATTGCTGACAGCAATATAGCATTACGTGAGGAAGTAGACCAATTACGCTCACAAATAATAGTCAACACCACTAATGCAACCGATTTCTTAACACAGACGATTGACGATAATATAGCCTGTCAGGAATCGTTAGACATAGTTAAATCCGTACTAGAATTTACTGGTAGAATGAATTCATATGTTAGTTGGAGAGAGGCAGCGCTAACGCCATGAGCCTACACGTAAGGGGCAGTAGGAAATACTTCGCTGAACTCACCATACTTAGGAATAAAATAACACATGATGCAAATGATGCATTAACAAACCATGGGACAGTTCTAAATTTCCGATGCAATTCTATCTCGCTTAGACTTTGCATATGCGGACAAACGTCCTATACACATAATTGAACAAGAATTAAGCATCTTAAGGCAGGGTGCAATGTCGGTTGTAGAATATTACAACCTCGTCAACAAAAAATTGACACTATTAATAAACAAAACTATCATGACACACGGAAATAACGCAGACTTAACTAAAGAACTAAACAAAAAGAATAGGAACACGCCTTACGAATTTTATAACAGGATTAAATACCCCACTAAGAGACATAATATTTTTAAATCCACAAGATTTACCAGACGCTTTAGCAAAAGCTCAAGAGCTTGAATCAAATACTCAAAGAGCCCGGTTTGCTCAAAACTTCATGTATGATACAAACAGGGTGAAGCCAACGTACACAAACAATAACTTAAGGTTTCCTCAAAGGAACAACGCTCTCAATAATAATGTAAATTATAATTTTCCGAAACCAACCTATGGATATAGTTCCATCTGTATCCAGAATGTACAATAGAGATTTTAATACGAGGGGACAACAAAGCACTAACAATTTTTACCAACAACAAAGAAATAACATTTTTTAATCAAAATATAAAACCTATGCAAACAAATGCAAACTTCCAGGCCAATAGGGGTCAAAATCAGGAAGCACATGGGGTAAAGCGGCATAAAGAAAGTAATAACAGCTTTCGCCCGCAAGAAAAGAGCCAGAGAATTAATAATATGAACGAGAGCCATTTTTTAGGCGAAGAGGGACGAACTCCCAATCTCAAATTACACGACTCAAAATTAAATAAAAACTTAAAAGCTCTAGTTGATACGGAGCAACTCATGCTACATTAAGCCTGGGGTTTATAATAATAAAAACGAATTAGCCATTTATAAGCGCATAAAAACCGTGAATGGCTATTCCATAATCAAATTTTACCACTTAATTACCTTATTTGGAGTCGAAGAAATCTTCTATGAAATAGAGGGATTAGAATCGGATCTCCTTTTGGGATACAATTTCCTTAAAAATATTGAGGCACTTATCGATGTGTCCAATGGGAAAATTAATTACAGGGTAAAGAATAACTTGGAAAATGAAAACAAAAGTATGAATATTTATTTTGAAAATAAAACTAAAGAACAAGAAGCTTCCAAAAAAACCAGCCGACGGAAATACGGTAAATATAAAAATAAATACTGTGGAGCAGGAAAGCTCTACAACGCCAGCCGATGATAACACCGGCAATTTAAATAAAAAATATATTGTGGAACAAAAAAGTTCTACACCGCTAGCCGAAGATTTTACCGGCAATATTATACTAAAAAAATTTATTTTGGGACAAAAAGATCCTGAAACGCCAGCTGAAGATTTATACCAGCATAACGAAAAAAATAATTATAAAGAAAATATTGTGGAACGAGAATGTTCTACAACGCCAGCCGATGAATTTGCCGGCAACATGAATGATAACTATTCAATACTGGGTGAAAGAGGCTCAGAAATTAATAACGCTAATTATTATTATTCGGAAAAGAATTCCGAAATGTTAAATACTAAAAATCAGGATGAAAAATTAACTGAATTTAAAACAAAAATAAAAGAAAAAATTGCTCAAATGCATTCAAACATCAATACAAGCTTTCCCTTCATGACAAATGTAAAAGCGGAAATAAGAAGGAAAAATGAGGACCCGATATGGAGCAGACAATATCCATATCCCTTATCTGTAAACTAATTTGTTAATGAAGAAATAAATAGAATGATAAACGATAATATAATAAGTCCAAGTAAAAGTCCATATAACTCACCAATTTGGGTGGTACCAAAAAGGTACAAATGATAAAGGGACACCAAAACTTAGAATGGTAATAGACTACAAAAAATAAATGAGCATACAGTTTCTGATCGTTATCCTATTCCGGATACAAACGTAATACTGTCTAATCTACGCAAAGCAAAATATTTTTCAACAATTGATCTAGAATCAGGTTTTCATCAAATTTTAATGACAGAAAATGATATTGATAAAACAGCCTTTTCCGTTAATAATGGTAAATATGAATTTTTAAGGATGCCTTTGGGTTAAAAATGCCCTAGAATTTTTCAGAGAGCAATGGACGATATATTGCGAGAACATATAGGAAAAATCTGTCACGTTTATATGGATGATATAATTTTTTTTTCGAAAAACGTAACTCAACATTTAAAAGATTTAGAAACCATTACAAAAATATTAAAAATGCTAGTATGGAAATTTCATTAGAAAAATCAAAGATTTTTTCATGAAAGAAATAGAGTTTTTGGGTTATATAATAGCTCAAATGTCATCAAAACAGACCAAAAAAAAATAAAATTAATTTTTTTAAACTATCCAATACCAAAAAATTTATGAGCATTAAGAGGATTCTTGGGACTTGCAGGATATTATCGTAAGTTTGTTAAAGACTATGCTGCAATAGCTAAACCTTTGACAAAATACCTATCAGGAGAAAATGATAGGATTTCTAGAAATAAATCAAAAAAATTTGAAATAACTCTAAATGAGGAAGGAATATCTGCATTAAATAAATTAAAGAATCATTTGGCTTCAGAAATGGAATTAACACAACCCGATTACTCAAAAACATTTGTATTAACTACCGATGCATCTAACGTTGCAAGGGGTGCGGTACTATCACAAGGGGGTAAACCAATTACCTTCATTTCAAAAACTTTTAATAAAACAGAGAAAAAATTATGCAACTAATGAAAAAGAGCTTTATGCCATTGTTTGGGCATTAAAAAATCTACGAAATTATCTCTACGGTGTAACCAATTTGGAAATACATACCGATCATCAACCATTAACATTTGCTTTATCACCCCGTAACCCGAATCCAAAAATGAAAAAAGATGGCACGCAATTATAGAAGAATTCTCTCCAAAATTTGTATACCAACCCGGTAAATCCAATATTGAAGCTGATGCATTGTCGCGTCTAGAATTATATAACATTTCCGATGATACAAGAAACACAAAAACCCATAATTCAATTTAAACAACAAATAATATTGTGTAAGAACAGATTTACGGTCCATGAGTTAATTGAAACATTTGGAAATAAAAGGCATTTAATAGAATTTGATACAGTAGAAAACTTATTAACAATTTTAAAAGAATATATTCAGCCAAAGCTAGTAACGGGAATTCACTGCACAGTTGAAGATTTACATGAAGTCCAAGAACCTCTCAAACAAACTTTTCAGAACAAATGTGCATTTACAAAACTTTTTCCAATGGATATTATTAATAGAGAAGATCAGTCCGGGTTAATCGAACAAACCCATAATAGAGCTCATCGAAGCTATAATGAAAATGTTAAACAAATAGAGAAATTGTATTATTGGCCCGAAATGAGGAAAAGAATTAGACATTTAGACATTTTTTACGCACAGAAATTAAAATTTATCACATGTGTAGACGTTTATTCAAAATTTTTAATATTAAAACATATAGAAGACAAGTCAAACATCGAAGAAAAAGGTTTTAGAATTACTTCAAACCTTCACAGATGTAAAACAAATTACTTTAGATAATGAACCAAGTTTACCACACCAACATTTAAATCCTTAATGCAAAGGTTAAATATTAAAAATTTACTTTTGTGATCCACGTCATAGCACAACTAATGGACAAGTTGAAAGAGTTCATTCAACGATAATCGAAATAGCCAGATGTATAAAAGAAGAATACAATATTGTCAGTAATTTAGAAGCAGTACTTAGAGCAGCGCAACAATACAATACAACAATTCATTCAGTAACGAATTTTAAACCAAATGAACTACTTTACAATAGGGTAAACCATGAAAACTTACCATCCACTTTAAAGCAAGCACAAGAGAAAATGCTAATGTTTCATAATAAACATAGAACAGATAAGCAATATCATCCTGGACAAATTATTTATGAAAAATAATAGGAGAAAGGAATAAATTGGAACCTAGATATAAAAACAACAAGTTAAGGAAATTTTAGAGAATAAAATAATAATTAATAATAGAAATAGAATTATTCATAAAGATAATATAAAATCATAATTATTATAGGTTTCAAAATGATCATTTTAATTTTGACTGCACTAATCAGCTCAGCAACCGCTGATGTTATAGACTACACCCGACAAGACTACGTACTTATCGAAAATGGAGATGTTTCCATTTATGAAGAATACGGGGACCTATTTCACATTACTAATTTATCTTACTTTGAAAATATAATAACAGACGAAAATAGAAATTTTTACAGTAATAACAAAAAAATCACGACAGTTTAGGAATTATTACACAGGAAACAGAATCAGAAACTTTGATAATTAAAACTTTATTGGAACAATTAAAACAAACATCGTAATAAAAATTGTTTTTGCTCTTCTTCGGCTGTGATTAGTCCGTTAAAGTCTTGCATTAATTTAACGCCCCTTTCAGCAGTGTCATTTACGACTTTTAACTGGCTTACTTTTCGTAATGCAGCATTACCTTCCTAAGCAGATACATCGACGTGGAGAAAGCTTGCATCTATTTGAAATCTTGAAATGGATGCTCCGCATAGAAACAAAATCATCCAGAGTGTGATCTGAAACAAAACAAAAATATATTAAATTTTAAATAACAAAAATAATATACATAAGATCTATAAAAATTAGACTTACCAAACAACGTATTAGACATTTCTAGCGTCGATGGAATGTAGCGCTTTCCAATATTCGGACTTTCCTCTGTTTAAGTTTCCTTTTAGTCTCATTATCAACTTTATTATCAAGAAGTGATAAACTTACAGTTTCTTCACAAAGGTACCATAAGTGCTGACTAAACTTGCTTATGGAAGCTTTAGATATAGCTGCATCAACTTTTTCATACGGAGTTCAATATTATTAGAATCGATGTTTTTCCAATTGTCTCTAAACTTTTTTCAAAGACAGATTTTAGGACCAGCTCATAAATATGATAGCGACAAGCAAATAGCAGCAACTGTCTCTCTAAAATCTGCTCTAGAAGAACACTAGATCCACTGAAATGGCCGGTATTAGAAGCAGTTGTATCGCAGCACATTATCTGTACTTTTTCATTAAGATTCCAATCGGAGAGGGCGATTGAAACGGCATTGGCTTGATCCTTACCAGAAGAACTGTCTAGTTTTGGTACTGCGAGAAGCTGTACTGTCAAATGAAGCAATAATTGGCAAACGTTCTTCTTTTGAACTTCCCACGTCCAACCCAGGTAAAGTTTCCCATCCCAATGAACTATTACTTCTTCTTCTTCTTAATTGGCGTAGACACCGCTTACGCGATTATAGCCGAGTTAACAACAGCGCGCCAGCACGTGGCGCCAATTGATATTCCAAGCGTAGCCAGGTCCTTCTCCACTCTGGTCCTTCCAACGGAGTGAGGTCTTCCTTCCTCTGCTTCCCGGCGGTACACCCGTCGAATACTTTCAGAGCTGAGTGTTTTCGTCCATCCGGACATCATGACCCAGCCGGAAGCGTAGCCGCTGTCTTTAATTCGCTGAACTATGTCAATGTCGTCGTATATCTCGTACAGCTCATCGTTCCATCGAATGCGATATTCGCGTGGCCAATGAACTGTTACTACATCAGGTATATTGTTCTGAAAGTCAGCTTTTATTGCTTCTGCTCTGGATTTTCAGATCTGAGTACGAATTCGCTGAATTGATGACTTGTTGATGGTGAAATCATCGCTACTTAGACCAAGTGCCTCTATGATCGTGCATGAAGAATGTAAACAGAGTCTCTTATGCTGAGTTGACATCGATCCAATGTCGCAACAAGTTTAGGTGTTACAATATTTTTTCGACCTCTTTTTTTTAGTGCATGGAGCTTCTTCTAGTACTGCGTTTTGTGTATCCAAAATCTCTTCTTCCCCTGAATCATCTGAGTTATTACATTAATGGCTGTTGAAGTTGATGGGACTGCCAATAACTACCTATGTCTGACATTTCTTTCCTCTTCTCCTATCTGTCTTTGTTTAGCTCTTTCTTATTTATCCGCTAACTTTCTGTCCACACCACCAAGACATCCTGGTCGACCTGGCTCCGTTGTTTCATCAGAAATAGTTTGCTTCCTCTATTCTTATCATATCAAAAGCATTAGCATGTGCGATATCAAATAAGTTATCAAGATTATTCTTAAAATCATTTTCACGATGTTTAAACGTAACTTGAGTTTTTTTGATATTTTTTTGCAGTTCTCTCCATGAATGATATAGGTCTATTAGTTACCTTTTACGCATTGGGGAAATGCTTTTGTAGAAATTCTTGCTTTTCCCAATATATGATGTACACTCAATCACTAAATTTGCACTTTCACTGACAGTCAATTTTACTTCTCGAATATTATAAACAATACATCGAGAACTTGTCGATTTGATAGTAATTTTTGCACCACTAATTTGATGGCTAGGCAAACCGATAAGGAAAAATATTTTGTTTATCATTTCGTAATTCAACCGACATCTTTACATTAAACAATTGCACTCTAATGACCTGAAACATATATATGTAGTCACATATTGACATATACTCCTGAAAAAATAAACAATATTCATTCAAGATAGACTTCATATGAACTCTATCTTGAAACGAATCAAGTTTGGTTACACATTTTTGCTGACCAAGCAAATTCCTCATGCATGCAAATATATGTACATATGTATGTGTTTTATAAGTAACAAGATAAGTGCCTGCAAGGCACATAAAATTAGTACGTAAGCTAGACAGAAATAAATAAAGAAAAGGGTCT
>NW_026091265.1:0-8777 GCF_024586455.1 Bactrocera neohumeralis
AGAAGAAAGTGAAATTCTTCGAAATGCACTGCCGTTATGGCGTTATATCCACTTCAGTAAGATGAAGAATGTTAATTAACTTAAATAAGTGAAGTAAATGATTGGAAGAAACTCAATATCGATTGCTAGATGTGTATATGCAAGAATATCGACTTTATACCTAAACATAAGAAGGTGGAATTCTTCCAAATGCACTGCCGTTATGGCGTTATATCCACTTCAGTAAGATAAAGAAGGTTAATTAACTTAAATAAGTGAAGAAAATGATTTGAAGAAACTCAATATCGATTGCTAAATGTGTATATTCAAGAATATCGACTTTACACCTAAACATAAGAAGGTGGAACTCTTCCAAATGCACTGCCGTTATGGCTTTATATCCACTTCAGTAAGATAAAGAAGGTTAATTAATACTATGTTCGGACCGACAACGAAAACATGTTTTCGTGGGAAAAACTGGTTTTCGCACGAAAACTTGTGTTTTCGTCCATGTAAAATCTGTCAAACGAAAACACAGTTTTCGCTGAAAACTTCTTTAAAACTTACATTCCACTCATTATAATCGGTGCCTGCTCTAGTTTAATCGATTTTTTTGGAAGACATATTTTGCCGGCCCTAAATTGTCACTTGATATTTGTTTACATTCCATATAAAATACACTTTGACAAGTAAATCATTTCGAAAATGGAAAAACAAAAGTACAAAAAAAGAAGTTGTTGGAGTGATAGGGCAGAAGCCCTATTAATTGAATTGTGGCGGAACAAAGTAAGTGGTTAATCGCGGACAAGAAGAACAGCCATATAGTGGAGGAAATGGCAATGGAGATGCAGCAACAAGGTGTGCATTTCACGGCGAGTGAAATAAAGTCGAAAATGCACAACCTTTCACAGAGATATAGGTATGTAATTAAATAAAATTAAGAAAAAATAGAGCTTTTACATATATATCATGTTTTACAGGAAAGAGAAGACAGCAGTCGGGTCAACTTGCGGTTCTCAAGGCCCTCGCAGTGGCCACTTTACGAGAAAATGAGAGCCGTACTGTTGCCGTACGTCGGCAACAATGCCGAGAACTTAGTGGAGGAAAGTTTTCAAAGTAAGAAACATTTGTTTTAATTCAATATATTATTTATATTTACATGTATATTTAAATTTTTAAAAAGGTTCTACCAACTCCGAACCACTCCAAATTTCGGTGGAAACGGCTGCGGTTGCTGCATCGCCATTGCCATCACCGATTTGCCTACCATCGCCCTCAGCTATGCCGATGTCGCCAAGCGATACTTCTTCGGTACCAGTACCGTCTCCCGAGCCGAGTGATGCTATCAATAAAAAAAGGAATAATTTTCAAACCATAATTTTAAAAAAATTTGAACAAATAGAAAAGCAGCTCGAAAAAGCAAATCAGGAATCCCTTGAAACCAGCAAAGAAATTAAGGACTTGACAAAAAAAAATGGTTGAAAATGATAACAAAAAAACCGAAATGATGGAACAATTTATAAAAGATTGTAAAGAAACAAATGAACGATTGCTTCAATTTCTAAATAAATAAAAAAATGAATTTAAGTATTTTCTGTTTAACGTTGATATGTATTATTTTTTATATGGAAAATAAAATTGAATTTTGTTTGGTGTGTACAACTTTATCTTTGATTTAATGTATATGCAATTGTGTAAAATGTAGATATTGTGATACAATATGCATATGTACTTACCAAAATATGTACAAAGTGCTGTCCGAATCATTTCTCCATTAATTGGGTCGTCAGATGCATATGAAATATCACACGGATTCTGGCGTCTAGTCTCCAACTCTTCCAAAGCGCGTAACCATTTAGCGTTTAGCGTGTCGTTGTTATCATTTAAAAAATTGTGAAGGACGCAACATGCTTTTATTATGGAGTTGGCATTCCATACAGAGTTGTCAATTCCTTTTCCGATGCGTCGAAAGCGGGCCTGGAGGTGTCCAAAAGCATTTTCGACAACTCTACGTGTTTTCGAAAGAGCGTAGTTGAATACCTTCTCACCATTATTTTGATTTACGCTAAATGGATACGGTTTCATTAGTTGTTTGCTAAATCGAAAAGCCGAATCCCCAATAATGAATACTGGCACATTTACGCCTGAAATTTCTCTAGACATTTCGCTTAGTAAAGAACAACTATCCATTTCTTTTTTAAGTGATGACGTCTCATAAATTTGAGAGTCATTACATCGCCCGGGACTTCCTACGTTAATGTAAGGAAAACGGTATCTGAAAATATATTGTAAACATTACTTATGTACTTATACATATGTACATATATTGAGTTTTTAGACTTTACTTAGCATCAACTAATGCCATTAAAACGGTGGAATACCATCCTTTATAATTATAATAATCAACAGCTTCGTCAGATGATGGATGAATCTCAATGTGGCATCCGTCTGTAAACAATTATTAGAACATTAGCGCAAATTTAAGATTTTATAACCAATATTACCAATTGCTCCTAAGCATTGTGGGAATCCAATTACCTCGAAACCAGTCACCAATTCGGTTATATTTTCTCTGTTTAAAGGCAACATTTTAAAACAGGATGGCTGCAGTAATCTCCAGATTTCGGTGCAAAATTCCAGTAAAATTTCGCAAACCGTAGACTTTCCTACACCGAACATGTTGGCGATACTACGATACTCTGCAGATGACCCTAAAGCAAATAATGTTATAGCCACTCTTTTCTCGATAGGAATAGCTTTTCGGTAATTTGTATCCATTTTTTGTAAATAAGGATGAAAATAATTTAGAAAGGAACTTCGGTGAAATGTGTATATACAAGAATGTCGACTTTACACCTAAACATAAGAAGGTGGAATTCTTCCAAATGCACTGCCGTTATGGTTTTATATCCACTTCAGTAAGATGAAGAATGTTAGTTACCTTAAATAAGTGAAGTAAATGTTTTGAAGCGACTCAATATCGTTTGCTAAATGTGTATATACAAGAATATCGACTTTGTACCCTAAATATAAGAAGGTGGAATTCTTCCAAATGCACTGCCGTTGTGGCGTTATATCCACTTCAGTAAGATGAAGAAGGTTAATTAACTTAAATAAGTGAAGTAAATGATTGGAAGAAACTCAATATCGATTGCTAGATGTGTATATACAAGAATATCGACTTTGTACCTAAATATAAGAAGGTGGAATTCTTCCAAATGCACTGCCGTTATGGCTTTATATCCACTTCAGTAAGATGAAGAAGGTTAATTAACTTAAATAAGTGAAGTAAATGATTGAGAGAAACTCAATATCGAATTGCTAAGTGTGTATATACAAGAACATCAACTTTATACCTGAATATAAGAATGTCGAATTCTTCCAAATGCACTGCCGTTATGGCGTTATATCCACTTCAGTAAGATGAAGAAGGTTAATTAACTTAAATAAGTGAAGTAAATGATTGGAAGAAACTCAATATCGATTGCTAGATGTGTATATACAAGAATATCGACTTTATACCTGAAATATAAGAAGGTGGAATTCTTCCAAATGCACTGCCGTTATGGCTTTATATCCACTTCAGTAAGATGAAGAAGGTTAATTAACTTAAATAAGTGAAGAAAATGATTTGAAGAAACTCAATATCGATTGCTAAATGTGTATATACAAGAATATCGACTTTATACCTAAATATAAGAAGGTGGAATTCTTCCAAATGCACTGCCGTTATGGCTTTATATCCACTTCAGTAAGATGAAGAAGGTTAATTAACTTAAATAAGTGAAGAAAATGATTTGAAGAAACTCAATATCGATTGCTAAATGTGTATATACAAGAATATCGACTTTATACCTAAATATAAGAAGGTGGAATTCTTCCAAATGCACTGCCGTTATGGCTTTATATCCACTTCAGTAAGATGAAGAAGGTTAATTAACTTAAATAAGTGAAGTAAATGATTTGAAGAAACTCAATATCGATTGCTAAATGTGTATATACAAGAATATCGACTTTATACCTAAATATAAGAAGGTGGAATTCTTCCAAATGCACTGCCGTTATGGCGTTATATCCACTTCAGTAAGATGAAGAATGTTAATTAACTTAAATAAGTGAAGTAAATGATTTGAAGAAACTCAATATCGATTGCTAGATGTGTATATACAAGAATATCGACTTTATACCTAAATATAAGAAGGTGGAATTCTTCCAAATGCACTGCCGTTATGGCGTTATATCCACTTCAGTAAGATGAAGAATGTTAATTAACTTAAATAAGTGAAGAAAATGATTTGAAGAAACTCAATATCTATTGCTAAATGTGTATATACAAGAATATCGACTTTATAACTAAATATAAGAAGGTGGAATTCGTCCAAATGCACTGCCGTTATGGCGTTATATCCACTTCAGTAAGATAAAGAAGGTTAATTAACTTAAATAAGTGAAGAAAATGATTTGAAGAAACTCAATATCGATTGCTAAATGTGTATATACAAGAATATCGACTTTATACCTAAACATAAGAAGGTGGAATTCTTCCAAATGCACTGCCGTTATGGCTTTATATCCACTTCAGTAAGATGAAGAAGGTTAATTAACTTAAATAAGTGAAGAAAATGATTTGAAGAAACTCAATATCGATTGCTAAATGTGTATATACAAGAATATCGACTTTATACCTAAATATAAGAAGGTGGAATTCTTCCAAATGCACTGCCGTTATGGCTTTATATCCACTTCAGTAAGATGAAGAAGGTTAATTAACTTAAATAAGTGAAGAAAATGATTTGAAGAAACTCAATATCGATTGCTAAATGTGTATATACAAGAATATCGACTTTATACCTAAATATAAGAAGGTGGAATTCTTCCAAATGCACTGCCGTTATGGCTTTATATCCACTTCAGTAAGATAAAGAAGGTTAATTAACTTAAATAAGTGAAGAAAATGATTTGAAGAAACTCAAGATCGATTGCTAAATGTGTATATACAAGAATTAATACCTAAATATAAGAAGGTGGAATTCTTCCAAATGCGCTGCCGTTATGGCTTTATATCCACCTCAGCGAGATGAAGAATTTTAATTAACTTAAATAATAAGTGAAAAATATGATTTGAAGAAACTCAATATCGATTGCTAAATGTGTATATACAAGAATATCGACTTTATACCTAAATATAAGAAGGTGGAATTCTTCCAAATGCACTGCCGTTATGGCGTTATATCCACTTCAGTAAGATGAAGAAGGTTAATTAACTTAAATAAGTGAAGAAAATGATTTGAAGAAACTCAATATCGATTGCTAAATGTGTATATACAAGAATATCGACTTTATACCTAAATATAAGAAGGTGGAATTCTTCCAAATGCACTGCCGTTATGGCTTTATATCCACTTCAGTAAGATGAAGAAGGTTAATTAACTTAAATAAGTGAAGAAAATGATTTGAAGAAACTCAATATTGATTGAAAAATGTGTATATGCAAGAATATCGACTTTATACCTAAATACAAGAAGATGGTATTCTTCCAAATGCACTGCCGTTATGGCGTTATATCCACTTCAGTAAGATGAAGAAGGTTAATTAACTTAAATAAGTGAAGTAAATGATTTGAAGAAACTCAATATCGATTGCTAGATGTGTATATACAAGAATATCGACTTTATACCTAAATATAAGAAGGTGGAATTCTTCCAAATGCACTGCCGTTATGGCTTTATATCCACTTCAGTAAGATGAAGAAGGTTAATTAACTTAAATAAGTGAGAGAAATGATTTGAAGAAACTCAATATCGATTGCTAAATGTGTATATACAAGAATATCGACTTTATACCTAAATATAAGAAGGTGGAATTCTTCCAAATGCACTGCCGTTATGGCTTTATATCCACTTCAGTAAGATGAAGAAGGTTAATTAACTTAAATAAGTGAAGAAAATGATTTGAAGAAACTCAATATCGATTGCTAAGTGTGTATATACAAGAATATCGACTTTATACCTAAATATAAGAAGGTGGAATTCTTCCAAATGCACTGCCGTTATGGCGTTATATCCACTTCAGTAAGATGAAGAAGGTTAATTAACTTAAATAAGTGAAGTAAATGATTGGAAGAAACTCAATATCGATTGCTAGATGTGTATATACAAGAATATCGACTTTATACCTAAATATAAGAAGGTGGAATTCTTCCAAATGCACTGCCGTTATGGCTTTATATCCACTTCAGTAAGATGAAGAAGGTTAATTAACTTAAATAAGTGAAGTAAATGATTGGAAGAAACTCAATATCGATTGCTAAATGTGTATTTACAAGAATATCGACTTTATACCTAAATATAAGAAGGTGGAATTCTTCCAAATGCACTGCCGTTATGGCTTTATATCCACTTCAGTAAGATGAAGAAGGTTAATTAACTTAAATAAGTGAAGTAAATGATTGGAAGAAACTCAATATCGATTGCTAGATGTGTATATGCTAAATGTGTATATACAAGAATATCGACTTTATACCTAAATATAAGAAGGTGGAATTCTTCCAAATGCACTGCCGTTATGGCTTTATATCCACTTCAGTAGGACGTATAAGGTTAATTAACTTAAATAAGTGAAAAAATGATTTGAAGAAACTCAATATCGATTGCTAAATGTATATACAAGAATATCGACTTTATACCTAAATATAAGAAGGTGGAATTCTTCCAAATGCACTGCCGTTATGGCTTTATATCCACTTCAGTAAGATGAAGAAGGTTAATTAACTTAAATAAGTGAAGAAAATGATTTGAAGAAACTCAATATCGATTGCTAAATGTGTATATACAAGAATATCGACTTTATACCTAAATATAAGAAGGTGAAATTCTTCCAAATGCACTGCCGTTATGGCTTTATATCCACTTCAGTAAGATGAAGAATGTTAATTAACTTAAATAAGTGAAGGAGATGATTTGACGAAACTCTATATCGATTGCTTAATGTGTATATGCAAGAATATCGACTTTATACCTAAATAAAAGAAGGTGGAATTCTTCCAAATGCACTGCCGTTATGGCTTTATATCCACTTCAGTAAGATGAAGAAGGTTAATTAACTTAAATAAGTGAATAAAATGATTTGAAGAAACTCAATATCGATTGCTAAATGTGTATATACAAGAATATCGACTTTATACCTAAACATAAGAAGGTGGAATTCTTCCAAATGCACTGCCGTTATGGCTTTATATCCACTTCAGTAAGATAAAGAAGGTTAATTAACTTAAATAAGTGAAGAAAATGATTTGAAGAAACTCAATATTGATTGCTAAATGTGTATATACAAGAATATCGACTTTATAGCTAAATATAAGAAGGTGGAATTCTTCCAAATGCACTGCCGTTATGGCTTTATATCCACTTCAGTAAGATAAAGAAGGTTAATTAACTTAAATAAGTGAAGAAAATGATTTGAAGAAACTCAATATCGATTGCTAAATGTGTATATACAAGAATATCGACTTTATACCTAAACATAAGAAGGTGGAATTCTTCCAAATGCACTGCCGTTATGGCTTTATATCCACTTCAGTAAGATGAAGAAGGTTAATTAACTTAAATAAGTGAAGAAAATGATTTGAAGAAACTCAATATCGATTGCTAAATGTGTATATACAAGAATATCGACTTTATACCTAAATATAAGAAGGTGGAATTCTTCCAAATGCACTGCCGTTATGGCTTTATATCCACTTCAGTAAAGTAAAGAAGGTTAATTAACTTAAATAAGTGAAGAAAATGATTTGAAGAAACTCAATATCGATTGCTAAATGTGTATATACAAGAATATCGACTTTATAGCTAAATATAAGAAGGTGGAATTCTTCCAAATGCACTGCCGTTATGGCTTTATATCCACTTCAGTAAGATGAAGAATGTTAATTAACTTAAATAAGTGAAGGAAAATGATTTGAAGAAACTCAATATCGATTGCTAAATGTGTATATACAAGAATATCGACTTTATACCTAAATATAAGAAGGTGGAATTCTTCCAAATGCACTGCCGTTATGGCTTTATATCCACTTCAGTAAGATGAAGAATGTTAATTAACTTAAATAAGTGAAGGAAATGATTTGAAGAAACTCAATATCGATTGCTAAATGTGTATATACAAGAATATCGACTTTATACCTAAATATAAGAAGGTGGAATTCTTCCAAATGCACTGCCGTTATGGCTTTATATCCACTTCAGTAAGATGAAGAAGGTTAATTAACTTAAATAAGTGAAGAAAATGATTTGAAGAAACTCAATATCGATTGCTAAATGTGTATATACAAGAATATCGACTTTATACCTAAATACAAGGAAGTGGAATTCTTCCAAATGCACTGCCGTTATGGCTTTATATCCACTTCAGTTAAATGAAGAAGGTTAATTAACTTAAATAAGTGAAGGAAATGATTTGAAGAAACTCAATATTGATTGCTAAATGTGTATATACAAGAATATCGACTTTCATACCTAAACAAAAGAAGGTGGAATTCTTCCAAATGCACTGCCGTTATGGCTTTATATCCACTTCAGTAAGATGAAGAAGGTTAATTAACTTAAATAAGTGAAAAAATGATTTGAAGAAACTCAATATCGATTGCTAAATGTGTATATACAAGAATATCGACTTTACACCTAAATATAAGAAGGTGGAATTCTTCCAAATGCACTGCCGTTATGGCGTTATATCCACTTCAGTAAGATGAAGAAGGTTAATTACTTAAATAAGTGAAGTAAATGATTGGAAGAAACTCA
>NW_026091266.1:0-10021 GCF_024586455.1 Bactrocera neohumeralis
ACATTTTCAAAGTTTTATTTTTCAGTTGAAAAAAAGATTGACTCAGAATGACACCTAATATGTATAATATGTGATTTATATTTAATAAAGACAAGCAAGTAAAAAATCTATGATAATATTGTAAAATTTATAAAATATCAGGTGACCGATATGCTTTCACGTAGTTCTCCTTTCTGCGTTGGCCGCCTTCGACGCCGCTCTAAAATAAACCTGAGGTCGAGCGAATGCGGGGTGACCGAAGTATTTTTGTAGTACTCCTTTTGACTTTTCGTTATAAAATGGTTAAATATTAGTTTATGATATCGACAGCGATTTCCATTTTTTTGATAATACGTTGTTTGTATTTTATGTGACAATATATAGTATAATATTATATAATATCATTATATGTGACCTGAGTCTACGAAAAAGGGGGTTTAGGTGCCAAAAAAAAAGGAGAACAATTAATGACATAACAAGAAACTGACTATTATTTTTAACAGCTTTCCCAGAAAACTAGTTTTCGCACGTTAGCCCGCTTTTCGTAGACCAGGTCACATATCATTATATAATATTACTTATTTGTTTATTAAATTTAAAAAGAAATATAGAAATAGAGGAATTTTCGCGAAAAAGAGGAATTTCAGCGAATTGCCTTGTAATCATATGGCAGCGCTCCATTTCGTCGTATTTGTTAGCACATAAATGTAGTTTATTACGAATGTAAAATATAATTTTTAAAATAACGATTTCTTAGAGTGTGAAAAAGTGGTGAAATAGCTGGTGATATTTCGAATTTTGGGAATTTGTGAACTTTAAGTTTAATGTCTCGTTAACTAAGTGTCTGCAGTACCTATAACCCTCCATATTTTTTCAAGGGACTTCCTATTTCCACCGATACGTTCAGATCGCGGCGCCAAAGAAATCGGAATTGTTAAAAATTACTTAGTCTTCGTCCTAAAAGGTTTGATTACTTACAATTAAAGAAGAGGAAAACGAGCGTTGCCACATCTTAAACACCAAATATGAAGGATTGTTTAGCGTTTCTTTGTTTGAATTTTCGCGTGATTTTTTTATTACGTAATATTCAGAGGTGTTGTGGAATCTGATAGTTGTCGGAATCAGAATTGAAACCGATCAAAAAATGTAGTAGGTGTCATGAATTTAGATATTATTGGTTTGATATTCGAAACAGAATTTGTATCGGTTTTGCTATCAGAAACAAAGCAAGAAGATAGTCGCTCACAGATTTGAAATGTAAGCTAAGAAATCAAGTCATTTTATTATTTCGAATTAATTTATCTTTATTTCTATAGGGTAAAACATAAGTACATATAAAACACGAAATGTCTTAATTATTGAGTTTTTGCAATAAAAAATCCGGATATTTAAAGATATCAGATTTACATAATGTAATAAACGTAATTTAACACCCAAATGCGTCTTTATTCATTCGATAAATGTTATCTCTTAAAATCTTCATTTAATTCGGAACTCATTGAAAAACTTTAATAAGATTGCTTCCAAATGTATTCATTTGCTTTTTTGTCACATTAGTACCAGCTGATTCGAATTTTGGGTTTTTTGGAATGTTCGAAAGACAAAAAATCAATCGATTCTGTGACCCAATGAAAACAGAATTTGGGTTTTGCAATTCGGACAGCTAAGCAATTCTGTCTTGGATTCCCAACACCCCTGATTATTATATAATATTACTATATGTTTATTGAATTTAAATAAGAAAATATCCATATGCAGGAAAGATGGTTTATACTCATTAATTTGAAATTAAATTTATAAACACACTTGTTTTTATTAGAACTAAGTTTGGAGGATGGAGTCATGTGTAGAAGTTCCCCAAGTGGGGAAAGTTCTCGTCGCCATTCACTTGGGAGGGGCCCAAAAGATTATTTTAAAGGCTCAAGCAGCTCACTATTTCCCGGTCTTTGCCCAAGTACCCTCTGGGTACCCCAAGAACACCCGTTCGAAGGCGAGCAAGGGAAGGCGAAACATCCCCATGGGTTGTGCGCTGGTTTGAAACCCGCCACGAAAAAACCCCCCAAATAAAAAAAAACCAGCCTCGGATAGAGCGCCACGTGCGAAAAGAAAAAACGACTCCGCTGTTGTTAACTCGGCTATAACCCGTAAGGGGTGTCTATGAATTAAAAAAAAAGAAGTTTGGTAAATAAATAAAAAGGAAAAGGAAAAAAAAAATTTCAGCGTTTCTCATTTTGTTTTTATCATATGTCAGGTTTATTTCCTCTAATTGTTAGCACAAAAATCAGGGTTCCATAATAACTTATTCCAGTGAGGAAGCACCTCAAAATTAACGTTTTTTTTTATTACATTTTCCATTATAGCCCGATGGGACAAAAAAAATATTTTTTGGGTATTTAAATTAAAACACCCAACGTTTATAATATATGGATAAACTATTTAAATATTTGTTTGCTATATTAAAACAACTGTTTTTTGAACATTAAATACTTAAAAAGGGGCTTTAAAACTTGGCTCCCAATAAGTAAGGGTACAGCAATTTTCGTTGATAATTAATACTATGATGCATCACATGACAAGACATTATCAAATGCCAGACATGTTATCGTTGTTTTATTTTATGTAGTGGTCTGAGCAGGAAGTGTAAGTCTATCATTTGTATTTTGTCAATCGTTAGAAAAAATTAAGCCTCTGACATGTGATCGTTTGGAGTTTTGACGTTTATCAATTGCTCTCTCACTTCAATAGGAATGAGTTGGACATCTCTTTATCTCTGACATAAATCATGCTCACCCTGAGTGTAAGTGATTTTAAAATAGAAGTTTCTTACTTATAAAACCTGCAAAAGTGTAAATTGTGAGTAAGTAACAATTTATTGGGAATACAAATCACTGATTTTCAATATGCACTCACACACGCGCAAGTGTTTAAAATATAAAAGATAACGTATTTAAAGGTACAATTTGGTTAAGTTATCCCCTTTGTTTACAGTAGCAAAAAAGTGGGAAATCCGCGAGGCAGTGTAGAAGAGAAAGTATGAAGCGATTGTTGATGTCAGCGGCGAATCCATTTGGATTGTGTGAGCATTCCGTTGTCCATTCCTTTTGTTGGTTGAGTTGGTGTACAGATGGTGAGTTGGGTTGCGTACGAGTGTGGTGTGTTATATTGGTGTTGTGTTGTAGTGTCATAAGCTGTGGTGAATTCAGCTGTCTTATTAGGGTGCACAGTTTTTGCAGGTAGAGCGGGCGGATGCTTAACTCGTTTAAACATCCTTGGCCTCCTAGGCGAATATTTTCCTAGTATTGCGTATGTAAATCAGCGTACTGCTAACCCAAGAGTACCCGAGGGTTCATAAATGCTATAAATACTGAAAACGGTTTGCGTTTAAACATATTTTTAGTATGTATTTGGTTTTATTTGAATTTGAAATTATATATTTGTTTCTTTCGTAGTTATTATATGAAGCGATTGTTTCTTTGTTTAGGTTTATTATGCGGTATATTACTTTATTTTCTGCATTATCGCCATATTAATCGGCTTATGAAGGATAGTATCCCCACGTCTGTCTCATATGGGGCCGGAAATGGGTACTCTCCTTAGCCCTCGGATAAGACTATGAAACAGCTTCGATTCGTGGAGTAGATAGTGCTTTACACTTAATTTGAAGCTTTAACCTTAGCTGATTTCCATAACTCACCCATATGAAGAGCGCTTGGGTAGATGCGATAAGAGCGACTTTTGCTTTTTTGTATGTGTTGGTGCATCACTGTATCGCATTGGGAGTATGGTGATCCTTAACTTCTTTTTTATAGTTTTATTTATTTTTGAAAGTTTAAGCTTCTATGGGTCAATATTTTTATGAAGGTGTCGATTTTTCGAATATCGCATTCGATGGAACAGTGAGCTGTACGAGATATACGACGACATTGACATAGTTCAGCAGATTAAAAGACAGCGGCTACGCATGGCGACGTATTGGCCATTATTTGATCGAGGTAGTTGTGGTTTGGAGAAGTTCTTGAGAATACTGATCTTCTAGAATTGTATTTAAGGGGAAGTTTCTATCAATTCTTTAATTGTGAATTAAAATTGTTGTTTGTGCGTATTATACTCAACGTGAGTTGGTAATGGTTGTAACTGATCCACTTGTGTTTCGCTGTGCAGCGATTGAGCTTTTTGTGCCTTTAAGCAGTATGGTGTCTCCTGGCAATTTTAGAATTTTTGGTTTTCGGGATTTGCTTTAATTAAGCCCGTTTGTATCTTTAGTGACAATATAATTAGTTAAATTAGCTTTTTGCAATTTTTAAGATTGCGTTCATGGGACAATCAGTTTGTACATAGTTCATTTTGATCTAACAAAGTTTCGTTTATATTTAATTTTAAACTTCTCGCAAGTTTTAAGCTTGTCATAGTCCGCATGACGTATGTTTTCTCTGTTCGGATGTGAACGATTGTGTTTTTGTTAAAAATTCTGTTTGATTTGTTTTTGCTTCTAGCTTAGGATCTATTGAAGCTTATATTGGTCGTGTGGATTTTTGGTCTAACTAATTTTCGCTTCTACTCTTGCAATTTCATATTTGTGGTCAAACTCTTTCATTTGTTGCCACGTTGGCATCTTCTTCTCGATGAGCGTTGCTCCCATAAAGTAACAGGTATTCTGGTAATGGAATATTTAGTGTCGATAGAACAGACAAACAATTTGAAGCAGTGAATTTTGGATTTTGATGAAATCTACCTTGCCTTTCTTAATTTTGACAAGTTCATTGGTGTCGTTATTTGTTTTATCAAACCGGTATTCTTTTCTCGTTTTCATATCGAAACTGGAATACAAATAAATCAATTATCGTCATTAAGATCGAACTGTTTTACTATTAAAGCTTGTGACATTTAGTTTTTGTGGAAGTTATACAATTTTATTACTTTTAAGGTTGGAATGGTTGATATATACGGCTGTAAGAAACATGTCCCGGAAGGACGGCCATTCTCCATCAAATATTTCTGTCACATGCGGGCACTTCCAGGTGGATTGTTTTTTGAAGGTCAACTTTCTTGCCTTTTGACTGTCTATTTGCGGCAGCTCTACCCTCGGATGTGGAGTAGGTGCAATTGATTTTATTAGCTTTAATTAATCGGAGATCATAGCTTTTGTTTCTTCATATTTGTCTAAGCAGTTTCGTAAATATCATAAGCTTATGTTTTAAAATTTTGTGATCTGAATCGTCAGAATCTAACATGGCGCCATGAGCCGCTTGGAGGTGAGTCCTAAAATTTTTAAGATATTGTCTTTTTAATTCTAATAACGATTCAGAGTTTTCTTGAATCGGTGAGCCGGAAAATCTGGTGCAATATCTTGTTAAACTGTCACTTCTGAAATAAACTTAGCAATATGTTTTGGTCGTGTAGATTCTGTAGCCAATCATCATTTCAATTTTATTTTAAATGTGTGTAAAAGTAATTAATTTTTTTTTCTCCGTGTAAATGATTTGAATAAGTCAATAGAATATTGCTTGAAACTTATTTAGGTAAATAAGTTTTTATTTTCAGTTTAGGTTAATAGAAGACGAATATGTTATTTCGTGTTATTATTATCTATATGAAGCGATAAAGTATATAAAAGTAAATACTATTTTAAGTAAATAGTTTGTTTTTTCGGATTATATCAGTAAAAAACGTATTTTTTTATTAATATCGTTTTGTATTTACTTGCAATGATGTTATTTTTATTTATATTTTATTTCGAGTATATGTTTCAATTGTAAATTACTATTAAAAACCGCGCTTTTTATTTATAAAATATTCGATGTCCGAATCTTTTGATTTAGGTACACCCTAATAAGTGGGCTTCTATGTACATGCCTATGTACGTACTTACTTATAATTTATTTTGTGCAATTGAGAGCTCGTTGAAGAGATCAATTCGCATTTACATTAGCATGCACAAATTGTTTGTATGATTCTATTATTATGTTTTTGTTCTTAAGGAATTGAGAGCTCGTTAAAGAAATCAATTCGCTTTGTGCCAAAGTATGCACGAAATGTTTGTGCTAATGTATGTATGGGCGCAAAGTGTCTGCTATAATGTTTGGCGCAATCCTGCTTGTTTTGCTGAATATTTGCCAATGTTGACTTTGGATAGATGTATAGTTACATACAATTGTATATGTACCAATATCTATTTTTGTTTATTTTGTTTTCGTTTTAATAACTATTTTCTATTACTAAAATAATCAGTGTTACTTTATCGCATTGTTTAATTATTTAAGGAGTATTACGATCACCTTTTTATGAAAATTATTTAAAATTTAACATATAGTACCCTGTGTAGGGTATAAAATTGAAGGTGGACTCTATGAAGAAAATGAGCGAAAACGGATTCGGTAAACCAGATGTTTTCCGTATGCACTATTATACAGTAGAATCTCGATTCTTGCAAGTAATGAAAACCGAGCTCGATGCAAGTATTGAGGATTTTGCAAGTACCGAGTAGTTTTTTTTTTATAAAATGAACGAATCGTACATATATGCTTTTGTTTAAAATATATATATTTTATTTTTATACACTAGTCAGAAAAAGTTTGAGTACACAGTCAGCTATGACTTTGTAATGTCCATTTTTCCTATTAAGATTTATATTATTATATTTTTTTATTTAGAATCTTATACTATGTTCGGGCCTATAACGAAAACATGTTTTCGTGAGAAAAACCTGCTCGATTTTATTGGAAGACATATTTTGCCGGCTCTAAATTGTCACTTGATATTTGTTTACATTCCATATACAAATACAGCTGTCAGTTGATATTGTCATATAAGGGGGATTCTCTTGCTTTTGCAAAACCCTTGCACGGTGCACAAATTGCAAAATTTTCCTCTTGGTGCAACTGCATAACAAAAATCATCAGAAAATTATTTGCAATGGCTGTAAAATATATCAGACCAAAACCCATGTTCATTTTCGTGGCGTCATATATCACTAGACTCTGCAATGGGTGCCATCTTTGTGTCATCGTGCAATCTGGCAAGAGCAAGAGAATCCCCCTATTGATAGCTGTCAGTGAAAACTCATTGAAAACACACATTGTCGGTCCCAACGACTTAGATTCCACAACCCACAAATGTGTTTTCAAAATGTTTTCAATGTCGGTCTGAACATAGCATTAAACATAATACTCAAGAGCCTAACTTAATCATTTTTTGGTTGAAAATCATGTGGCTACGTCGATGTTATCGATTAATCTTTCAAAATCGAGCTTTCTTTGGTTCATACACATTTTTAAAAGGGAATTCCCACACCACAAATTCAAACCAAACACTGAAATATATATTTATATAATATATAGTAGGGTGTGTCATTCTGAGTCAACCGATTATTTTACGAGAAAACTCGATTTTCGAGTAGAATCGGAATCGAATTTACCATCCCTACTGGCAGCCATCGCGTGCAAATTAATAACTCTGTTTGAGTTTTGTAAGCAACTACGGGCAACTGCCCGTGGTCAACTGCCGTGGACAACTCCTTGTGGTCAACTGCCTCGTTTTCTTTATTATGTTTTCTTATATACAGTATTTTGCTTAAGTCTAGATACAAATATTTATCTTACATTCTAGGAAGTATATCTACAATCCACTTGAGATATGACATATGTTACAAGTGGAAAGATTCATCTTACAATCTATGAATTATATTATGGGACCACCTAAGGTGGACAGTATTAGCAAAGTACACATAATGTTTCAATACGGACCATATGGGTCGTAAGTGTTATGTTACATATTTATGACAGATAAAGAATAAGTTCATGTAATGTGAACTGGTGGTATTAACTCCCCCACCTCTAAATTGAAGCGTCCCGATTCAAATGGATATATAGTAGTACGTGAGGCTATAGACTATTTTATCAATTTGAACAGTACTATTTTGAAATCTTAATTTATTTAAATTTGACTCTTAAATATACTTTCGATACATTTTATATTATTTTTGACTTCTAATTATTTTTTGATGGAAGTATTTTTATATATGACATCTTTTATTGTATTATTGCCTGAATACATTTCAGCAATTTTTTCTTTTACATTTAGGGTTTTCTCAAGTCGCATAAAGTTATAAGTTATAACGATTCGAAAACATAACATTGAGAATTGTAAATGTGTAAACTCATTTTTGTATGAAATCTAACAACATTTTTTTTTTTTAGCAAGTGTAAAAATTTATAATTTTACGATTTTACGATGCTTTACGATGGCTTGTGAGTACCCCAATTGTTGAAATTATTTATTTAAAATATTAGTACCTCCTTTTTTGGAGTATATTCTTTTATTTTATTGTCGGTATTATCTTCGACTGGCGTCTTAGGATTTTCTAGTCCCAAGTATTTTAAATTTAGTATTTTTATATTCTATTTGGCTTTTCGCCATTCTTTTTTGTTTTAGGTATAGGTAAAATCTTCGGCTGGCGTTGTTGAACTTTTTGTTCCACAATTTTAAAGTACTTTTTTATTTTTAGTATTGCCGGTACTTTCTTCGGCTGGTGCCTTAAGACTTTTTTGTTCAAAGTAATATAAATTTTGAATTTTTATATTTTGATTTACATATATATATTTATATTTATTTTATATATTTTTCCATTATTTGTTTGTTTTATTTTGCCGGTATGAACTTCGGCTGGCGTTGTAGAACATTTTCGTTCTACAATATTTTGTATAATTCTTCTTTTTACTCTGCTGGTATGAATCTTAAGCTGGCGTTTTAGGACCTTTTTGTCCCAAAATATTTTTTTTTTGTTAATAAAATATTGCCGGAAAAATCTTCGGCAGGCACTTCAGGAGTCTCTGCTCCCAAAGAATTATATTTTTTTCCTTTAAATTTATTTTTCGGTTTTGTTTGTTTTTTTTTTATATATATTTCTGAGTTTCATGAAATAACATATGTATATAGTAATACTCACAAAAATATATAATAGTTAAATTTCTTTTTGCATAAATCTATTGTAATAACTTCATATTAAAAATATTTAAATGGCATAAATTTTGTTGCCCGCCTGTATTTAAATATTTCTTTTGATCTTTTCTGGGAAAAGTTACTCTTTTATTCTGGAGGGTCTGGAATTCAGATTCGCAGAACTGAGTTTATATTATAAACCGGAGGGTCCCCCTTGCGGTAGTGAATCGCGGTTTTAAAAAATATTTTATTATTTGGCTGGTCGAGCCTTCATTTGAAATTTTTTAGATTTAATTTAATATTATTTGTATATATTTGATATGCTAATAGAGTATATCTTGTTAAGATAAGATTTTATCTTGTTTTTTTTTATTATTTTTAAACACGAACAGTTGTGAGTGGCATGATTATTGGTTTTGCAATACTCACAAATGTTCAGTTTAAGTTTTTTTTTCAATTCAAACTTTGAAATCACTTTATATTTGCTGTTGTAGTTTTTTGTTGACCCTTTTCACCAGTGTGGTATGTGTTTGCGTGTGTGGATGTCCTCTCGCGTGTGGGTAGTGTTGATGTGTGGGTCCTGTGGAATGTAGGTTCTGGGTGTGTGGTGTATTGGTGGTGGTGGTGTATTCGTGTAGTGGCATTAGGGGGGGGCGGCTTATCTCATTTAGCCATCCCGGCCCCCCTAGGCGAATATTCAGCCTAGCAATCTCTGCAATTGCTGGAGTGTTGCCACTACGTTGCTGAGTCCAGAAGCGGGGCGATGCTGTGGTGCTTTTGGACGACGCCTGGTTGGTGCAACGTGGTGCGAACGCCATTGGTGGTGCGCAGGCCGGGCTGCAGTAGCTCGACGTCGTACCGTCCGGTCTCCTCGCGTTGATCTACCCGTGCTTGGGGCAGCTGGCCGACCTGCATGGCGTCGTGGGGTCCTGTGCAGCAGCGTGTGATGTGGTCATCCACACGTGTGGCATAAATCGGCAGAAGCACACTTCTGCGTCCCATGCGTGTGCGACAGGCAGTTGAGGCAGTGCTCATGTGTCTGTGCCACACGCTGTCGTTGTGTCGGCGTTAGCTCCTTAAAGAGCCCACAGAGTCGATGTTTCCG
>NW_026091267.1:0-9415 GCF_024586455.1 Bactrocera neohumeralis
TATTATAGTTTTGAAATAAGTGTGGTATATTCACATCCATTTTCTGCTTATTCTGCGAACACCAGCGGTTTACCTTACCCATAGGTTCAATTGTATCAAAATTGGTTCCTGATGTGCACATACTATTATCTTTCCACCTTACCACCAATAGTTCATTATTGGTATCGAACCTGTAGTCATATGCACCTCTATTTGACTTTCTTAAGTCTTTCACTGAACGTAAATAACAACTTTTAGTTCTATTTTCACGCATTGTTCCAGTTGCTTTGTACCCAGTTTGTTTTAATTCTCGCAGTAAATCACAATTTGTAAAAACATTGTCGAAATAAATTGTATGTTCGTCAGGTTAAGCAGCCATTTTCAACAACAGTGATTTGACAACTCTATGCCCAAGAGGTTCTTTTGAGCTCACAAGGGGTTTTCCGCAACATACATCAAAGGGATAACAATAACCATCAGAACTTGCTGCCACCCAGTTTTTGTAACCAAATCTAATTTGCTTACCTCTAATGAATTGTTTGGCGGAATGGTGACCATAATATTTTGTTAATGATTCGTCGATCGAAATGTCCTCATGAAAAATGCCTTTTTGATAAAGCTTCTGAATCAACATATCACACAGGGGCCTGATTTTGAACATTTTATCATTGGAAATAGATGCAAGGCTATTATCAACTAGGTACAAGTTCCTCTTGATATCCAGAAACCGTTTTCGTGACATAAAATTGGATACAATAGGAACTCCAAGATCTTCATCATAACTCCAATATTGGCGCTCACGTGGTAGTTTATGATATCCAGATAGTATAAAGATCCCTAAGAAACTGCGTAAGTCATCATCGTCTAACTTAAAGTCATGCCTATTATTTTGGACAGCATACAAAACCGTATTATGCTTGATCATGTGCAATACCTTCATCAAACATTTTTTAAAAAATCTCCACCGGTGAGAGGTTTCTTAGCTGTTCAATAACGCAGTCTTTTCTTGATGAGCTGTCATTGTTGACTAACCGAAAAGGGTAAGATGGTGGGCATTTTTTCCACTTCGGCTGTCAATCAATGTACCTCGATTATAACGCCTTTTTTTGCTGCACAATGGCTCTTCATCACTCTCTTCCCATTCAGATACCTCGCTAAAATCCTCATTGCGATACATTACCTCAATCGTCCCAGGAATATCTTTGGGTAATTTTGACGTCTGCAAATCATCTTCCTCTTCTTCTTCGTCGGTTACCTCATCAGGATCGGGCGGCAAAATAATTAAATCATATTCGTGGTCACCTTGCTCCTCCATTATAGCGTCCAAGGCTTCCTCAAGCCCCAAAAAGTTATTAGCACTTTTAAATCTTAGCATTTTTAATAGAGCCTAAGAAGGAAATATATTTTCATTCACATATCACATGTGCCCATTGTACTAAAAAACGACACCTAACAAAATTGTATCACCAATGCTGCAAATAACAACTACTTACACGGAGCGTTTTTAAATTGATTAGTTTTTACTTTATACACTTTGAAATCGCTAATAATGAAATACCAAATGCAAAAATCCAATTAAAAATCGCGACTTATTCTTTGGACCACTTCTGATGTGAAAACTATAATTGAAAATGTAAAAATTAGACATCAGCTGTTCCATCTGTTTATCTATAATCTTATCTAAATCGAAGATAATACTACAAGGTATCTAAAAATTAAAATATTTTCGTTTCAACTTTAATAGTAGACTTTTACGCTTGAGTTAAATTGGTGTCGTTTTTATAGTACAGCGGGCGCAAATGGGTTAAGCAATCGATATCAAGTTGCGTAAAAATATGAACTTTACATCTTTGTGCTAATTACCCGTCTTGATGTTATTGGAGTTGTCATAGAGTTGTCGTATAGCCATAACTACAGTGTATTTGGAGCAATTTAACAATCCTAACTTAAGGTGTAGAATTGATTTTATGGTACATACACATTATGCAATCGATATCAGGTTGCGTAAAAATATGAACTTTACATATTTATGCTAACTAACCGTTTTGATGTTATTGGAGTTTTAGAGTATTGTATAGCAATATTTGAAACAATTTAGTTGCGTAGAAAATGACAGTATATTTGAACTTTACATATTTTGCTAACTAGCCATGTTATCTTATATTAACGACAGTGTAGAATCGAATTTTTTTGATATATATACACATTAAGCAATCGATATCAAGATGCGTAAAAATATGAACTTTACATATTTATGCTAACTAGCCGTTTTGATGTTATTGGAGTTATCACAGAGTTGTCGTATAGCCATAACGCCAGTGTATTTGGAGCAATTTTACAATCTTATATTAAGGTGTAGAATCGATTTTTTGATACATACACATTAAGCAATCGATATCAAGTTGCGTAAAAATATGAACTTTACATATTTATGCTAACTAGCCGTTTTGATGTTAGTGGAGTTGTCATAGAGTTGTCCTATAGCAATAGCGACAATGTATTTGGAACAATTTCACAATCTTCTTATTAAGGTGTAGAACCGATTTTTTGTTATACATACAGTATTAAGCAATCGTTATCAAGTTGCGTAAAAATATGAACTTTACATATTTATGCTAACTAGCCGTTTTGATGTTATTGGAGTTGTCATAGAGTTGTCGTATAGCCATAGCGACAGTGTATTTGGAACAATTTTACAATCTTAAATTAAGGTGTAGAATCGATTTTTTGATACATACACATTAAGCAATCGATATCAAGTTGCGTAAAAATATGAACTTTACATATTTATGCTAACTCGCCGTTTTGATGTTATTGGAGTTGTCATAGAGTTGTCGTATAGCAATAGCGACAGTGTATATGGAACAACTTCACAAGCTTATATTAAGGTGTAGAATCGATTTTTTGATACATACACATTAAGCAATCATTACCAAGTTGCGTAAAAATATGAACTTTACATATTTATGTTAACTAGCCGTTTTGATGTTATTGGAGTTGTCATAGAGTTGTCCTATAGCAATAGCGATAGCGTATTTGGAGGAATTTAACAATCTTTTATTAGGGTGTAGAATCGATTTTTTAGTACATACACATTAAGCAATCGTTATCAAGTTGCGTAAAAATATGAACTTTACATATTTATGCTAATTAGCCGTTTTGATGTTATGGGAGTTGTCATAGAGTTGTCGTATAGCCATAACGACAGTGTATTTGGAACAATTTTACAATCTTAAATTAAGATGTAAAATTGATTTTTTGGTACATACATAGTAGACAATCGATATCAAGTTGCGTAAAGATATGAACTTTACATATTTATGCTAATTAGCCGTGCTGATGTTATTGGAGTTGTCATAGAGTTGTCGCATAGCCATAACGACAGTGTATTTGGAGCAATTTCACAATCTTTTATTAAGGTGTAGAATCGATTTTTTGATACATACACATTAAGCAATCGTTATCAAGTTGCGTAAAAATATGAACTTTACATATTTATGCTAACTAGCCGTTTTGATGTTATTGGAGTTGTCATAGAGTTGTCGTATAGCAATAGCGACAGTGTGTTTGGAGCAATTTCGCAATCTTATATTGAGGTGTAGAATCGATTTTTTAATACATACACATTAAGCAATCGATATCAAGATGCGTAAAAATATGAACTTTACATATTTATGCTAACTAGCCGTTTTGATGTTATTGGAGTTGTCATAGAGTTGTCGTATAGCCATAGCGACAGTGTATTTGGAGCAATTTCACAATCTTATATTAAGGTAAAGAATCGATTTTTTGATACATACATATTAAGTAATCGATATCAAGTTGCGTAAAAAAATGAACTTTACATATTTATGCTAATTCGCCGTTTTGATGTTATTGGAGTGTCCATAGAGTTGTCGTATAGCCATAACGACAGTGTATTTGGAGCAATTTCACAATCTGAAGCAAAGGTGTAGAATCGATTTTTTAGTACATACACATTAAGCAATCGATATCAAGTTGCGTAAAAATATTACCTTTACATATTTATGCTAACTAGCCTTTTTGATGTTATTGGAGTTGTCATAGAGTTGTCGTATAGCAATAGCGACAGTGTATTTGGAACAATTTTACAATCTTAAATTAAGATGTAAAATTGATTTTTTGTACATACATATTATGCAATCGATATCAAGTTGCGTAAAAATATGAATTTTACATATTTATGCTAACTCGCCGTTTTGATGTTATTGGAGTTGTCATAGAGTTGTCGTATAGCCATAGCGACAGTGTATTTGGAGCAATTTCACAATCTTATATTAAGGTGTAGAATCGATTTTTTGATACATACACATTAAGCAATCGATATCAAGTTGCGTAAAAATATGAATTTTACATATTTATGCTAACTCGCCGTTTTGATGTTATTGGAGTTGTCATAGAGTTGTCTTATAGCCCTAATGATAGTATTTTTCAAACAATTTCACAATCTTAAGTTACGCTGTTGAATCGATTTGTTGATACATACACATTAAGCAATCGAAATCAAGTTGCGTAAAACTATGAACTTTACATATTCATGCTAACTAGCCGTTTTTATGTTATTTTAGTTGTGATAGAGCTGTCGTATAGCCATAACGACAGTGTATTTGGAGCAATTTCACAATCTTATATTAAGGTGTAGAATCGGTTTTTTGATACATTCACATTTAACAATCGATATCAAGTTGCGTAAAAATATGAACTTTACATATTTATGCTAACTCGCCGTTTTGATGTTATTGGAGTTGTCATAGAGTTGTCGTTTAGCCATAACGACAGTGTATTTGGAGCAATTTCACAATCTTATATTAAGGTGTAGAATCGATTTTTTAGTACATACACATTAAGCAATCGATATCAAGATGCGTTAAAATATGAACTTTACATATTTCTGTTAATTAGCCGTTTTGATGTTGTTGGCTTTCATAGAGTTGTCGTATAGCCATAACGACCGTGTCTTTGGAGCAATTTCACAATCTTAAGTTAAGGTGTAGAATCGATTTTTTGATACGTACACATTAAGCCATTTACGCCCAAACCAAAACCATTCCAATTTTATTATATTCGTTTTTTTAATGTAAACATAATAACCATTGTAAACAAGTTGAGTAGTTAAAATTAACGAAAAAAGTTGAAGAGTTAACTTTTGAGGGTGTACTTTATTTAGTACAGCGGGCACTTATGAGTGATAATTCTTAAAACAATCTTTGTCAATGCATAACGATTTTTGGCATCTAGTACATTGCCATTTTATACACTGATGACACAAAACACACCTTAACTGCTTGGGTAGCTTCCCAGTGTTATGTCCATTATTCCCGTTCGGACCTGGTACAATTGAACCGAATGGACGGGTTTTGGTGTTTTCGCGACACTTCAGGTAGCTTCGAGCAATATGTTTGCTAAAATCTAATTGGTCAAACTTATTTGTGTCCACTAAAGCATGTAGACGCCATGCGTTAGATATGCTCATATCAATCATGTATGTGAAGATAACCCACCACCATTTTTTACCACGAATACCAACGCGGTATAATGAGATAGAACCGTCCATTTCATCAACACCACCCATGCCCTTATTATAGTTTTGAAATAAGTGTGGTATATTCACATCCATTTTCTGCTTATTCTGCGAACACCAGCGGTTTACCTTACCCATAGGTTCAATTGTATCAAAATTGGTTCCTGTTGTGCACACACTATTATCTTTCCACCTTACCACCAATAGTTCATTATTGGTATCGAACCTGTAGTCATATGCACCTCTATTTGACTTTCTTAAGTCTTTCACCGAACGTAAATAACAACTTTTAGTTCTATTTTCACGCATTGTTCCAGTTGCTTTGTACCCAGTTTGTTTTAATTCTCGCAGTAAATCACAATTTGTAAAAACATTGTCGAAATAAATTGTATGTTCGTCAGGTTAAGCAGCCATTTTCAACAACAGTGATTTGACAACTCTATGCCCAAGAGGTTCTTTTGAGCTCACAAGGGGTTTTCCGCAATATACATCAAAGGGATAACAATAACCATCAGAACTTGCTGCCACCCAGTTTTTGTAACCAAATCTAATTTGCTTACCTCTAATGAATTGTTTGGCGGAATGGTGACCATAATATTTTATCATTGATTCGTCGATCGAAATGTCCTCATGAAAAATGCCTTTTTGATAAAGCTTCTGAATCAACATATCACACAGGGGCCTGATTTTGAACATTTTATCATTGGAAATAGATGCAAGGCTATTATCAACTAGGTACAAGTTCCTCTTGATATCCAGAAACCGTTTTCGTGACATAAAATTGGATACAACAGGAACTCCAAGATCTTCATCATAACTCCAATATTGGCGCTCACGTGGTAGTTTATGATATCCAGATAGTATAAAGATCCCTAAGAAACTGCGTAAGTCATCATCGTCTAACTTAAAGTCATGCCTATTATTTTGGACAGCATACAAAACCGTATTATGCTTGATCATGTGCAATACCTTCATCAAACATTTTTTAAAAAATCTCCACCGGTGAGAGGTTTCTTAGCTGTTCAATAACGCAGTCTTTTCTTGATGAGCTGTCATTGTTGACTAACCGAAAAGGGTAAGATGGTGGGCATTTTTTCCACTTCGGCTGTGAGGTGCATTGATTATAACGCCTTTTTTTGCTGCACAATGGCTCTTCATCACTCTCTTCCCATTCAGATACCTCGCTAAAATCCTCATTGCGATACATTACCTCAATCGTCCCAGGAATATCTTTGGGTAATTTTGACGTCTGCAAATCATCTTCCTCTTCTTCTTCGTCGGTTACCTCATCAGGATCGGGCGGCAAAATAATTAAATCATATTCGTGGTCACCTTGCTCCTCCATTATAGCGTCCAAGGCTTCCTCAAGCCCCAAAAAGTTATTAGCACTTTTAAATCTTAGCATTTTTAATAGAGCCTAAGAAGGAAATATATTTTCATTCACATATCACATGTGCCCATTGTACTAAAAAAACGACACCTAACAAAATTGTATCACCAATGCTGCAAATAACAACTACTTACACGGAGCGTTTTTAAATTGATTAGTTTTTACTTTATACACTTTGAAATCGCTAATAATGAAATACCAAATGCAAAAATCCAATTAAAAATCGCGACTTTTTCTTTGGACCACTTCTGATGTGAAAACTATAACTGAAAATGTAAAAATTAGACATCAGCTGTTCCATCTGTTTATCTATAATCTTATCTAAATCGAAGATAATACTACAAGGTATCTAAAAATTAAAATATTTTCGTTTCAACTTTAATAGTAGACTTTTACGCTTGAGTTAAATTGGTGTCGTTTTTATAGTACAGCGGGCGCAAATGGGTTAAGCAATCGATATCAAGTTGCGTAAAAATATGAACTTTACATCTTTGTGCTAATTACCCGTCTTGATGTTATTGGAGTTGTCATAGAGTTGTCCTATAGCAATAGCGACAGTGTATTTGGAACAATTTAACAATCCTAAATTAAGGTGTAGAATTGATTTTTTGGTACATACACATTATGCAATCGATATCAGGTTGCGTAAAAATATGAACTTTTCATATTTATGCTATTTAGCCGTTTTGATGTTATTGGAGTTGTCATGGAGTTGTCGTATAGCCATAACGACAGTGTATTTGGAGCAATTTCACAATCTTATATTAAGGTGTAGAATCGATTTTTTGAAACATACACATTAAGCAATCGATATCAAGTTGCGTAAAAATATGAACTTTACATATTTATGCTAACTCGCCGTTTTGATGTTATTGGAGTTGTCATAGAGTTGTCGTATAGCCATAGCGACAGTGTATTTGGAGCAATTTCACAATCTTATATTAAGGTGTAGAATCGATTTTTTGATATATACACATTAAGCAATCGATATCAAGTTGCGTAAAAATATGAACTTTACATATTTATGCTAACTAGCCGTTTTGATGTTATTGGAGTTGTCATAGAGTTGTCGTTTATCCATAGCGACAGTGTATTTGGAGCAATTTCACAATCTTATATTAAGGTGTAGAATTGATTTTTTGGTACATACACATTAAGCAATCGATATCAAATTGCGTAAAAATATGAACTTTACATATTTATGCTAACTTGCCGTTTTGATGTTATTGGAGTTGTCATAGAGTTGTCGTATAGCCATAGCGACAGTGTGTTTGGAACAATTTCACAATCTTATATTAAGGTGTAGAATTGATTTTTTAATACATACATACACATTAAGCAATCGATATCAAGATGCGTAAAAATATGAACTTTACATATTTCTGTTAATTAGCCGTTTTGATGTTATTGGAGTTGTCATAGAGTTGTTCTATAGCAATAGCGACAGTGTATTTGGAACAATTTTACAATCTTAAATTAAGGTGTAGAATCGATTTTTTGAGACATGCATATTATGCAATCGATATCAAGATGCGTAAAAATATGAACTTTACATATTTATGCTAATTAGCCGTTTTGATGTTATTGGAGTTGTCATAGAGTTGTCGTATAGCCATAACGACCTTGTACTTGGAGCAATTTCACAATCTTCTATTAAGGTGTAGAACCGATTTTTTGGATACATACACATTAAGCAATCGATATCAAGTTGCGTAAAAATATGAACTTTACATATTTATGCTAACTCGCCGTTTTGATGTTATTGGAGTTGTCATAGAGTTTTCGTATAGCCATAACGACAGTGCCGTTGGAGCAATTTCACAATCTAAAGATACGGTGTAGAATCGATTTTTTGATGCATACACACTAAGCAATCGATATCAAGTTGCGTAAAAATATGAACTTTACATATTTATGCTAATTAGCCGTTTTGATGTTATTGGAGTTGTCATAGAGTTGTCGTATAGCCATAGCGACAGTGTATTTGGAGCAATTTCACAATCTTATATTAAGGTGTAGAATTGATTTTTTGATACACACACATTAAGCAATCGATATCAAGATGCGTAAAAATATGAATTTACATATTTATGCTAACTCGCCGTTTTGATGTTATTGGAGTTGTCATAGAGTTGTTCTATAGCAATAGCGACAGTGTATTTGGAACAAATTCGCAATCTTTTATTAAGGTGTAGAATCGAGTTTTTGATACATACACATTAAGCAATCGATATCAAGATGCGTAAAAATATGAACTTTATATATTTTTGCTAACTAGCCGTTTTGATGTTATTGGAGCTTTCATAGAGTTGTCGTATAGCCATAACGACAGTGTATTTGGAGCAATTTCACAATCTTATATTAAGGTGTAGAATTGAGTTTTTAATACATATACATTAAGCAATCGATATCAAGTTGCGTAAAAATATGAACTTTTCATATTTTTGCTAACTCGCCGTTTTGATGTTGTTGGAGTTGTCATAGAGTTGTCGTTTAGCCATAAC
>NW_026091268.1:0-10359 GCF_024586455.1 Bactrocera neohumeralis
CATTTTTTCTTTGAACCTTCCCAAGTTTTCAATCACCATACAAATACCACTGCTTCCACTAATTTAAGAAATCAGAAAATGGCATTTTTGTAGTTTACGCCCGGGGAAAGAAGAAACGTGTAATGAATGTGCGCGAAGAAGTAAGTAAGCAGAAAACATCGAAAGTTTTATTGTAATTCTACTGCAATTTTAATCAGAAAACATGTGCCCGTACGAGATTCGTGCATTGTTCAAACCGGTTATCTTCTCACCGTAGTGTTCCTTCGCAAGCTATATCGTAGTAATCCAATGAAATCCGCAATCCTACGTGGCAGCAGTGACATATGTAAATTACGAGTGGAGCATTATTTTTCTCACATATACTTTCGTCATTTTTTTCTTCATTTGCATTTAGGTTGGCTTAAGCCTGTAGTTTGCGTGGCTTAATAACAAATCAATGCACTCAAAGTCACTTCAATCGATGTGAGCAAAGCATGAATTCATTGGTAGGTTTACCATCTGTTGATGTACTCCTCATTCGTACACCTCCATTCTTTAAGTATGCAAATATGTAGAATTAGCTATGCCGTTAGTTTACAAACAAAATGTAGGTAATAAAATTGCAGTCAGTTTTTAAAGTGTTTTTGATTTTTAATCCCCAATTAAAAGCTGGAAACCTTGAAGGATGAGTCAGTTAGTTGCACGGTCGAATGTACGATCGATGTCTTAAGTTAAGCACACATGTAGGTCAAAATACATAAACTCAACTCCAATTAAATTTATGTTACCTGTAACCTATATTGTGGTATATTTCAAAAAGTATAATCAACACTAAAAATAGATGTTGTTTAAAGTTTAAAAAGTACTATAAACTTAATTATAAGTAATATGCTAATACATAAATATATTACGTTTTACAACTCAAACTATCAAAAACTGAATTTAAGAAGGAGCCTGCTTTAGAGGCTTCAAAAATCGATTTTTTAGCACTTTTTTGGGAAAGAAAGAAATAGTTGATTAAACCAAAAGCGAATAGGGTTTATAACTAGTTGTACTATATATTTAAACATCATCCGCAAATTTTTTGGATGCAAAATATCTTATATTCTGTCTTTGGGAAACAAAAATTCAAAGAGATTAATGTTTGTTAATAACTTATCTTTTTAGTCAAACTACAGAAAATTATAAAAATTGTGTAAAATTCAACAAATTTTTTGAAAATTGAAAAAAGTGGTTTTGACCAAACAATTTTTACTTTATGTTGCTTAAAAATACGTTCAAAATTTTAAAATTAAAATTTTAAAATTTAAATAAAAGATAATATAATACCAAAGGTAACAAACTTTGTCGCAGTTAGATAGATAGATAGATAGGATTATTGAGGTTCTGCACCGCGACCTAGGGTCTATTGTGCCCTCTCCTGTATCACATGACCTCCCAAAGCCCCAGCAGTCTGAAAATTCCAGTTTGCCGGGCGCCAGTGAGGATGTGATCCCTGCTGATAAAGATGGAATCCAGGGCCTTAAGCCTTTTTTTCCACAGATTGCTGTGCACCTAGGATAAGGTGTGCTGGTGTTTCCTGTTCCAGGTCGCAGAACCGGCAATTAGCACAGGAGACCATGCCCATGTTGGACAGGTGCTTCCCGAGCTTGCAGTGCCCTGTGTAGACTGCGACGAGGATTCGGAATTTCTCACGGGGAGGTGTTAATTAATTCCTTAAACCTGACAGGTTATATCCTCCTAGGAGCAGCTGGCGTGGCGCATACTTCTGCTGCCTGCCGCCAGTGCCGCTCCCTCCTCTCTCCGTGCGGAGCAGCTCCTTCAAGAGCGTGGGGTCCTACTGCTACGAACGGCTCTGGTCCCCATAACATCTTGACGCTGCTGCCGTGCGGGCCAGCGCCTGTCTGCCTTCTCGGTTGCACAGGACAGGCGGTTTAGCCTTTCCTATGCATTCTTCTACTAAAAGCGATTTGGTCCTGTACGATGAGATCGCTTTTAGTGCCGCTTGACTTATCGCTGAGAATAGCTATGCGCTGGTTGCGATAGTTGCGGCTGAGGTTGATTTCAGCGCATTGACTGGATGGCAAGAACTTCAGCCTGGAAAATGCTTGGGAAGCAGCCCATAGGTGGATAGCTTGGTTCGCGGACCCGCAATACCTGCCCCAATGCCTTCCGGTGTGTTTTGAGCCATCTGTGTACCACTGAATGGTACTGCCCTTCCACAGTCTTTCCAGCGTGGAATCGTTCCACTCTTCCTTACTGCCTAGAGTTACTTTGAAATGTTTTTGAAGTTTACTTTCCTTTGTTGTGCCGTCTCTGGGAGGAGGGCCAGCGGTGTGCTCTCCGCCAGAGCGTCCATCTGCCTGGAGGACATTATCTTCCCTCTCCCGCAGCCTTCTGCTGACATTAGCAGCATGGTGCTTTGCTGCCAGCTTGATCACCTTATGCAGCGGTGAGCTCTAATAAGACCTCCAGTGCCACTGTGGGGCATGTACGCATTGCCCTGAAGCACAGACACATGCAAGTCTTTGCAGCTTTGACAGTCTCTGAATCACAGAGGACTGTGCTGCTTTGGTGGCCCAGGCAACCGCTCCATAGGTGACGATGGGCCTTACTATCATGGTATACAGCCATCTCATGATGTTTGGCTTGCATCCCCATGATCTGCCTGCTAGGCGTCTGCAAATCATAAGTGCTCTTGTTGCTTTGGACAGCGTTAAGTCCAAATGCCTGCTCCATTTTAGTGTTGAGTCTAGGGTGACGCCAAGGAATTTGACCTCCCTAGACATTTCCACCTCTGCGCCTCCAATTGTTAGGGTCCTCAGCCCGGAAGAGATCTCCGCCTAGTGAATGGGATCACGGTGGTTTTTGCTGGGGTTGATGTTTAACCCTCATCGTGTTACACCATTCCTTCGCCATTTTAAGCCCCTTTGAACAATGTCACAGAGAGTGTTCCCAAATCTTCCTTCGCCATTATGACAATGTCGTCCGCGTACCCTTGACAGCGGATTCCATTGCTGGTGAGCAGCTCGGAGTAGTTCGTTCACTATCAGGCTCCAAAGCAGAGGGGACAGTACTCCACCCTGTGGGCAGCCCTCGTGGTGCCAAGACGAATTTTACTTCCTCCAACTGTTGTTTCTGTAACTCTAGCGCAGAAGGCTTCCGTCCATCTGCGTATCGAGGGNTTTACGTTCCTTCTCTCGAGTGCCTTGATGACGCTAGTGTGAGACGCGTTATCAAAGGCCCCCTCGATATCAAGGAAGGCGCAGATCGCAACCTCGCCATTATCCAGCGAATCCTGCAGCTCAGACGCGAGTTGGTACAGAGCGGTATTTGTAGATCTACCTGCCCTGTACGCGTGTTGTCCGGCATGTAGGGGTGCAATCTTCAGCGCTTCCGATCTGATATGGTTGTCTATTACTTTTTCCATCCCCTTCAGCATAAAGGACGTGAGACTAATAGGCCGGAACGATTTGGCTAACGAATAGTCTCTCCTCCCTATCTTGGGGATGAAAATCACTTTTGCTATTCTCCACGGTTCGGGGATATACGACATCGCCAGGCTGTCTCTCATCAGCCCCAGCAGGTATGGTAGAGGATATCCATACCTTGCTGCAATAGGCCGGGAAGACGCCGTCCACTCCCGGTGACTTGTAGCTCGAGAAGGAGGCCAGTGCCCATCTGACTGAGTCAGCAGTGAACAGAGTCCTTGCCGTCAGCCAGTCTGAGCGATCCGGCCTGCGTGACCAAGGTTGGGGTTAGTCAGCTTGAGCCGTCTCCGGAAGTGCGTTTGTAGGAGTGTTTCTGCCCTCTGCTCCGCGCTTGTCGTATATGTCCCGTCCTGTCTCTTTAGGGATAATACTGTGTCCGTCTTACCTTCGACAACGCCTTGCAGTCGAGCTGCCTCCGGGTCGAGGAGAGACGCTATCACAGAATTTCCTGAAACTGTTTGACTTGGCAAGCCTAATCTCCTTGTTGTAGGCTGTTAGGTGCCATTTGTAGTCCTCCCAGCTGCCTGTGCGCTTGTCTTTGTTGAACAACCTACGCACCTTCAGTCTGAGGGCTGAGAGTTTACTGGACCACCATGGCAGCTCCTTGTTTGCTCGTGGTCGCTTTCAATGGACAGGCACAAATGATAGGCGTCCACAATGGACTGGGTTATGGCACTCATTCTGCTCTCCAGTCCAACTGTGGTGGACCTAACATCCGCCTGCTCCACTACACTTATACTTCTACTTAGGATCTCTTTGAAAGTGCCCCAATTTGTATTTCTGGGGGTACGAGTTGAGGTCGGTCCGACTACCACCTTCAGAGCAAACGAATGATTCTGTGATCTGACAGTGAGGGCTTTTTTGATACCTCCACTGCGAGATCAACCTGATCATGTTGTCACTTAGGTAATGTCTAGGGACACTTGTTACGAAGGTTGGCCTCTCAGTCCACATTCTCAATGTTAATATTATTACTAAGGGAATTAAGCAGTGACTCACCCTCATGTTGCAGTTCAGTGATGAGCATTTATGTCAATCCCGATCAGGGAGATTGTTGTCATTGCACCAGACCATTATCGATGGGGGTGCCGTGGCTGACTCTCCTGGAAAGTATGATGCAAGGACGAAGTCCGATCCTTCCTTGTCCTTCACCACCGCCACCAGGTCTTGTTTAGAAACTCTGAAATACAGAAAAAGTCTATATCGGCTCTAACGACTACACAAGATCGGGGTCTCTCGCTAGTTAATTTTTACCATAAGTAAAAATGAGTCAAAAGAATATAATTTGAGCAGCACCGAAATGTGTAATTATTTATTTATTTAAGACTAACTATTACATGGTTCTACTTCATTTATACTAACTAATATGTTTAATTACTAGTTGATAGTTTGTTAAGATACAGATTATATTATTTGTTTAGGTTTGTTTTATATATATATTGCTTGCAGATACAATTAAGTTTGTTCTAAGATAAGGTTGTATTCCTCATTGTTTTGATACTGTTTGTTTAGGGATTATTTGTTGTAGTGACAGTGCACTCAATTGTTCTAACTCAAGGTTGTTTCTGCATTCTGTTTACTAAAAACAAAGGTTGTTTTGATGTTTGCTATTATAAGAATACATTCTTTAACTTTCCCCTCTGTTAAAATGAAATGTCCTCATTTCAAAACATCTAGGCTTGATGGTTTATAATAGTTTTGATTAATTTTTTTGAGTTTACCTTTTTATATTATATTATATAGTAATAATTATTTTTGTATGTTTTTATAATGCTTTCCTTTCTTTATAATTTGTGTTTAATTAGTTTAATAATTTTCAAAATATAAATAACCATTTTCCTTTTGGGTTTTGCCCTTTTTGCCTTTTTTTTGAATTATTACCAGGTTTGTGAAAATTTTCACTTTTCGTATATGTGGGGTTTTTATGTTTATAATTAATATCTTTCTATATTATATACTTTAATTATTTTTTCGTGTTTCAAAAATGATGTCTTCTTTTTAGTTCGTTTTGAATTAGCGTTAATTTTCCATGAACTCAACAACCATTTTCCTTTTTTGGCTTGCCTTTGTTTTCGCCTTTTTTTGGGTAATTGGTGTTGCTTATGGAAATTTTCACTTTTCTGATTGAGGATAAATTTTGTATAAATTCCTTGTTTATAATTACCATCAATGCAGTTACTTGTGCTTGAGTTGGACCATCTTTTGCTTCTTCCTAACTGATAATTAACTGTCCAATGTTTCATAGGATTTTTCAGGACTCAACGTTATCAGAGTCTTTGCGAATCTTGGTGAAAGTATTATCCATTATTTCAGGGCCTCAACTTTTACCTTGTTCCACAGAATTGTCGCTGTCCGCTCTTCCAGGGCCTGTTGTGAATCTTGCTGAATCTGCCGTCCGTTTTTTCGGGATCTGCTTTTGATCTCTGGAAGTATTGTCGACAGGACTTCTACATATCCATTGCCATTTGTTTCTGCACTTTTTCAGGCATTTAGGGTCTCTCTGTGGAATTTTGATTTTATTCCTTTTCGAATAAAATCTGAGAAATAAATTTGATCCCGGTTGAGCCTTTCAGTTAATTTTTACCATTGAGTCAAAAGAATATATTTGAGCTGCACCGAAATGTGACTCTTTTTATTTATACTCTTTAAGACTAACTTATTACATGGCTTACTTCTATTTATACTAACTAATATAGTTTACTTATTACTAGCTGAACAGATTATATTATTTGTTTAGGTTTGTTTATATATATATTGCTTGCTTAGATACAATTGCTTTGTTCTAAGATAAGGTTGTGGTATTATTTGTTGCAGTGACAGTGCACTTCAATTGTTCTAACTCAAGGTTGTTTCTGCATTCTGTTTACTGAAACAAAAGGTTGTTTTGATGTTTGTTACTATTATAAGGAATACATTCCTTAACTCGCTAGAGAGATCCCAGATTACCTTGCTCCTTCTCATGTTGAGGCCTCTTACCTCTCCTTTGAACACCCAAGGTTCCTGGATTAGGATGCCCAGGTTATCGAGATGAACCTCTTCACGATGATGCCGAGGCTGCCGATGCGTGATGTAGGTTCACCTGGGCCACTTCTATGCCGGTGCTGGAGCCTACAGAATCGGTTCTATGAGAGACAGGTCCCCGTCTTCGTCCCCTTCATCGACCTGCATCTCCAACCCTTCCAGAAGCTCCTGGGTGGATGGCATCTTTTCTTCTTGCCCGTTGCTCTCGTCTGCATCCGCGGCGGTGGTCGCAACCTGCCCAGCCGAGATGAGTCCGCTGGGGATTCGCCATACTTACCCGAAACCACGGATGCAGTCGCCTCCTGCTCCTGGGTGAATGACATCTTTTTCTTCCTGCCCGTTGCTCCATCTGCATCCGCGGCGGTGGTCGCAACCTGCCCAGCCGAGATGGGTTCGCTGGGGATTCGCTGTCCTTACCCGAAGCCACCAGCTGCAGTCGCCTCCATGCGCCGCTGGGGCGAGTAACGGAGGAGCTGGTGCTACGTTCATCTCCGTCTTGGCCTCTTGGCTCGTGGACGCAGCCTTGGACCTCCATGGCCGCACCTCAATCTTGCCGAAGCGGAAATTCAGTTTGAATCCCTTCAGCCTTATAAACTTGTAGGACTCGTCGTCCATCGTGATGTTGAGGTTCCACCCGGAACCCACAACACTGCTTGCTACGACTTTCCACGCCGAGGTACTTAAACCTTCGTTCTGGTTTCTCACCAGACTAAGCACGAAGTCGTAGCTATCCTCTGCACTTCTCGGAAAGAACGCTACCATGCTGTGTGTTCGCGGTATTTCCTCACCTCTCCTTACACACAGGGCCGGGCCCTTCCAACCCTCGAGCCTTGGCGTGATCTCCTTCAGCCAGGTGGCCGACTTCTCTACCTGGCAGTCGACCAGCAGCATGCCGCCCTTAAAGAATATGCCGTTAAAGGCGCCGGTGAACTTATTGCCAATGGATAGGGCCTTTACCAGGCAGTTCTGTAGAGCTGTAAGTTGCTCAGGCTCTAGGGCCTCCGCCGGGTAATTGCGGGGCACCACTGCCATACGGATGCTACTTACAGCCTCCGAGTATTTGCGGCTTGCGGTACTTATTGGCTACTGGTTGGGGTTGGAGCGCTTACCACTGGCCTTGTGGTTTATCTTCCTGCATTCTCTTAGGCTTGGTGGTACCTTGAGGCGTTATGTGGCCACCCTTCCTTTTCTCCGATCGACTAGGTGCCTCCTGTCGCCGGCCTTGCTGCGCTCTGTCCCTCCGACGAGGCTGCTTTAGCACGACGACGCCTTCGGTTCCCTGCGTTTTGTCGCGGCCGATCCACCGTTGGTACCTGCGTCGTACATTGTTAGGAGGGTCTTTCCCACTGCTCCTACCCAGAGCCGGCTCGGCTGACTCCGGGGTCATGCCGTCCTCAAGAATCTTAGGTACCACTTAAGAGTGGCTCCACTCATTCCCAATCTACGGGGTCGTCATGACCTCCTGGCTGTCCTGGCTCCGGGGTACAAGGAATGTTCCTCGTTGCCGTCTTCTTTACGTTCAGCCCTTGATTCCACTTTTCAGGAAACCACACCCTCCCGCAGTCGATCCTGCTCGAGGGGGTTGCGGGTAGCGTTTGCGCGAATTGCGGTTGACGCTGCGTTGAGTGCCGCTGCAAGAGGGCACATCGTCGTCGTCGTCACGAGCGTGCTCTTCAAAGAGTGCACGTTCTTCCGGCGACAGGGTCCAAGTTAAACTTACGCTTAGCCCTGGGCCACTCTTGCCTGCGGTACTATTGCTGCTGCTGTCCATGTTCACCGTTTTGATTGTCGTTGCTTTGGTCGTTGCCGTTGTTGTTGTTTGTTGTTGTTGTTTTTGTGGTTGTTGTTTTTGTGGTTGTTGTTGTTGTTGTTGTTTCATCTTGTTCTTACGACCGTCTGGCTCGTGTTGTAAGCCCTCCCGGTCTAGTCTTAAAGAAGGGGAGTCTAAAGTCCACTGCGCCAGAGCCCTTGACGCAGTAAGGCCACCCGTTACTTCCCAAGGCGGCCCGGTGTTGGGAAGGCTCCGTACGAATACAGCCGAATTTACCTCCTGGCTGCAAATCATCCAATGGGCACGGGTCGCATAACACCCTGGATTAGGAGGTGGTAGCTCTTGGTCACCGTGCACATGCAGCCTCCGGCGATGCTCTGCAGCAACATCTCCGGTGGCTGAGAGATGCTGTGCTGTGCTGCGGTTTAAGCCCCTGCACCACGACAAGGTGCCTACCATTCGCAGAGGTTGTCGCAGTTTCATACAACTTTTTGTTTTTTTTATCCTGCCGCCAATTAAAAAAATCGTAAAAATGAAGAACCGAGAAATCGCGCGTCAAAGTTTTCTTCTTGCCCAGCGCTCTATATACCTGTTAGACGCTCTGTTACCATTCCCCTATAGCTTCGACAATATTTCAAATTTCCATCTATAACTTTGGGGGAAATATTCTTTAGATAATTTTAAAGAGATATAACAAAACGAAAACAACTGTTTTTGAAGCTTCTAAAGCAGCCTCCCCCTAATTCTTATAGCTTTCGACTTTTTGATCCTGTGTCGGTAACTACTTTGAATTTATTTTCGAAACCAAGAACATAAACTCTAATATTGGGTAGTCGAAAAGTCTTTTCGTATCTCTAATCAAACTTCAACTTATTTTTATTATATTTATAACGAACTTTAATGAACCAATATATACCAATTTGGTGGACCACTTTATGCCATTTTTCCGCTATAGCCATTATTCGATCAGTGTAAAACTTTCATCAGTGTAAATCGAAATTTCGAAATTTCCAGAACGGAAGCGAGCGAACCATTATTGTGCTACACGAACTGATACAGCATCGTCTCCGTAAACTTCACAAATTTCATTTTTTATACAAAATTTTCAAAATATACCGAATTCATTATTTTCATTAATTTTTGAACAGCTGGAACTTTTTTCAACTTCCCCGAATTTTTTTTGGTTAAATAAAACTTCAAATCTCACCTTTCCAACACCATATGGTATGACACAATGTGATTGGTAGCACTGGAGATATACGACTGCAACGACATCTATTGACAAAATACGAAAAAACTTTTTCGACTACTCAATATTTCCATCGAACTTTACAAACTGCTCAAATTGTATTTTATTTAGTTCAACCAAATCGTTTCACTCTCTGCTGGCTTCTAGTACAATTGAGTTGAATACCCGTACATTTATGTTTAAGTTCTCATGTAATAAAATTGGTATACCTTTTACGCCCGAACTGACAAACTCTCTACGAAGCTTTGTGCTAAATTGACTCGATGGCGTGTCAGTATCCCAGAATTTAGTCGCAGGTCCTCAACTTAGGTCTGGTTGTGTCTGCAGCAACCAAAGTTGAGTATCGTGGAAAGTGTAATGTCTAACGTAGTTGCTGCTAAGCTTTGGTGCGGTAGGCCTGGTGAGACTCTCTAATGCTAAGATACCTCTTTTCTTTAAATACACTGTTTGCTACACGTCACATTGCCTTTGAAAATATAAGGACAATGTTTTACAACTTTACTCAAAAGTAACGTGATTCATTTTGCTTTGCGAAAGAATTGAAATTGATCGTCTGCCGGGATATCCTTACTAAAAAACTCAATAATTGCAAGAGAACATGTGAAGCAAATGCGATTTTAAGTTTTTTATGGAATTCAGTTTTATGTCATTATGCTTAGTTATTACTTAACTAAGATTACTGATTGTGTTCAATTCTCATTGCGCTTTAATATTAGCACAAATAGTTTTAGCTTCGAATTTCTATCGTATGCGTATGTGTGGTCTGCCTTCTAGCAATTTGTGCTTCATAGTTCAGCAAGACAAAATATCTACATACTTTATGAACACGTATCTGCATATTCTACATA
>NW_026091269.1:0-12062 GCF_024586455.1 Bactrocera neohumeralis
TATGTTAAACTAACGATTTGAAGCAACTCATTATCGATTCCTAAATGGGTATATACCAGAAAATCGACTTTTTATCTAAATATTAGATTGTGGAATTTATCCAAATGCACTGCCGTTATGGCTTTATGTCAACTTCAGTAAGATGAAGAAGGTTAATTAACTTAAATATGTTAAACTAATGATTTGAAGCAACTCAATATCGATTCTTAAATGTGTATATACAAGAAAATCGACTTTGTGTTTAAATATAAAATTGTGGAATTCTTCCAAACGCACTGCCGTTATGGCTTTATGTCAACTTCAGTAAGATGAAGAAGGTTAATTTACTTTAATATGTTAAACTAATGGTTTGAAGCAACTCAATATCGGTTTCTAAATGTGTATATACAAGAAAATCGGCTTTATACCTTAATATGAGATTGTGGAATTCTTCCAAATGCACTGCCGTTATGGCTTTATGTCCACTTCAGTAAGATGAAGAAGGTTAATTAGTTAAATTTGTTAAACTAATGATTTGAAGCAACTCAATATCGATTCCTGAATGTGTATATACAAGAAAATTGACTTTTTGTCTAAATATAAGATTGTGGAATTCTTCCAAATGCACTGCCGTTATGGCTTTATGTCAACTTCAGTAAGATGAAGAAGGTTAATTAACTTAAATAAGTGAAGTAAATGATTTGAAGCAACTCAATATCGATTCCTTAATGTGTATATACAAGAAAATCGACTTTATATCTAAATATAGGATTGTGGAATTCTTCCAAATGCACTGCCGTTATGGCTTTATGTCCACTTCAGTAAGATGAAGAAGGTTAATTAACTTAAATATGTTAAACTAATGATTTGAAGCCGCCCAATATCGATTCCTGGATGTGAAGGTACAAGAAAATCGACTTTATACCTTAATATAAGATTGTGGAATTCTTCCAAATGCACTGCCGTTATGGCTTTATGTCAACTTCAGTAAGATGAAGAAGGTTAATTAACTTAAATAATGTTGAAGTAAATGATTTGAAGCAACTCAGTGTCGATAGCTAAATGTGCATATGTAACAAAATTGACTTTATACCTTAATATAAGGATGTGGAATTCTTCCAAATGCGCTGCCGTTATGGCTTTATGTCCACTTCAGTAAGATGAAGAAGGTTAACTAACTTAAATATGTTAAATTAATGATTTGAAGCAACTCAATATCGATTCTTAAATGTGTATATACAAGAAAATCGACTTTATGCCTAAATATAAGATTGTGGAATTCTTCCAAATGCACTGCCGTTATGGCTTTATGTCAACTTCAGTAAGATGAAGAAGGTTAATTAACTTAAATATGTTAAACTAATGATTTGAAGCAACTCAATATCGATTCTAAATGTGTATATACAAGAAAATCGACTTTATACCTTAATATAAGATTGTGGAATTCTTCCAAATGCACTGCCGTTATGGCTTTATGTCAACTTCAGTAAGATGAAGAAGGCTAATTAACTTAAGTAAGTGTAAGTAAATGATTTGAAGCAACTCAATATCGATTCCTTAATGTGTATATACAAGAAAATTGACTTTATGTCTAAATATAAGATTGTGGAATTCTTCCAAATGCACTGCCGTTATGGCTTTATGTCAACTTCAGTAAGATGAAGAAGGTTAATTAACTTAAATATGTTGAATTAATGATTTGAAGCAACTCAATATCGATTGCTAAATGTGAATATACAAGAAAATCGACTTTATATCTTAATATACAGGATTGTGGAATTCTTCCAAATGCACTGCCGTTATGGCTTTATGTCCACTTCAGTAAGATGAAGAAGGTAAGTGAACTTAAATATGTTAAACTAATGATTTGAAGCAACTCAATATCGATTGCTTAATGTGTATTTACAAGAAAATCGACTTTATATCTAAATATAAGAATGTGGAATTCTTCCAAATGCACTGCCCTTATGGTTTTATGTCAACTTCAATAAGATGAAGAAGGTTAATTAACTTAAATAAGTGGCTTTATGTCCACTTCAGTAAGATGAAGAATCTGTTAAACTAATGATTTGAAGCAACTCAATATCGATTGCTAAATGTGTATATACAAGAAAATCGACTTTATACCTTAATATAAGATTGTGGAATTCTTCCAAATGCACTGCCGTTATGGCGCTATGTCTACTTTGGTTAGATGAAAAGTGTTAATTAACTTAAATAAGTGAAGTAAATGATTTGAAGCAACTCAATATCGATTGCTAAATGTGTATATACAAGAAAATCGACTTTATACCTTAATATAAGATTGTGGAATTCTTTTAAATGCACTGCCGTTATGGCTTTATGTCAACTTCAGTAAGATGAAGAATGTTAATTAACTTAAATAAGTGAGTAAATGATTTGAAGCAACTCAATATCGATTCCTTAATGTGTATATACAAGAAAATCGACTTTATATCTAACTATAGGATTGTGGAATTCTTCCAAATGCACTGCCGTTATGGCTTTATGTCCACTTCAGTAAGATGAAGAAGGTAATTAACTTAAATATGTTAAACTAATGATTTGAAGCAACTCAATATCGATTGCTTAATGTGTATACAAGAAAATCGACTTTATATCTACATGCATGCATGCACTGCCGTTATGGCTTTATGTTAACTTCAGTAAGATGAAGAAGGTTAATTAACTTAAATATGTTAAACTAATGATTTGAAGCAACTCAATATCGATTCTTAAATGTGTATATACAAGAAAATCGACTTTATATCTAAATATAAGATTGTGGAATTCTTCCAAATGCACTGCCGTTATGGCTTTATGTCAACTTCAGTAAGATGAAGAAGGTTAATTAACTTAAATAATTTAAATTAATGATTTGAATCAACTCAATATCGATTGCTAAATGTGTATATACAAGAAAATCGACTTTATATCTAAATATTAGATTGTGGAATTCTTCCAAATGCACTGCCGTTATGGCTTTATGTCCACTTCAGTAAGATGAAGAAGGTTAATTAACTTAAATAAATGAAGTAAATGATTTGAAGAAACTCAATATCGATTGCTTAAAGTGTATATACAAGAATATCGACTTTATATCTAAATATAAGAAGGTGAAATTCTACTAAATGCACTGCCGTTATGGCTTTATGTCCACTTCAGTAAGATGAAGAAGGTTAATTAACTTAAATAAGTTAAACTAAATGATTTGAAGCAACTCAATATCGATTGCTAAATGTGTATATACAAGAAAATCGACTTTATACCTTAATATAAGATTGTGGAATTCTTCCAAATGCACTGCCGTTATGGCTTTATGTCAACTTCAGTAAGATGAAGAAGGTTAATTAACTTAAATATGTTAAGCTAATGATTTGAAGCAACTCAATATCGATTCCTAAATGTGTATATACAAGAAAATCGACTTTATATCTAAATATAAGATTGTGGAATTCTTCCAAATGCACTGCCGTTATGGCTTTATGTCAACTTCAGTAAGATGAAGAAGGTTAATTAACTTAAATAAGTTGAAGTAATGATTTGAAGCAACTCAATATCGATTCCTAAATGTGTATATACAATAAAATCGACTTTATACCTAAATATAAGATTGTGGAATTCTTCCAAATGCACTGCCGTTATGGCTTTATGTCCACTTCAGTAAGATGAAGAAGGTTAATTAACTTAAATATGTTAAACTAATGATTTGAAGCAACTCAATATCGATTGCTAAATGTGTATATACAAGAAAATCGACTTTATATCTAAATATTAGATTGTGGAATTCTTCCAAATGCACTGCCGTTATGGCTTTATGTCAACTTCAGTAAGATGAAGAAGGTTAATTAACTTAAATAATGTTAAACTAATGATTTGAAGCAACTCAATATCGATTGCTAAATGTGTATATACAAGAAAATCGACTTTCTACCTTAATATAAGATTGTGGAATTCTTCCAAATGCACTGCCGTTATGGCTTTATGTCAACTTCAGTAAGATGAAGAAAGTTAATTAACTTTAAGATGTTAAACTAACGATTTGGAGCAACTCAATATCGATTCCTAAATGTGTATATACAGGAATATCGACTTTATACCTAAATATAAGATTGTGGAATTCTTCCAAATGCACCGCCGTTATGGCTTTTTGTCCAGTTCAGTAAGATAAAAAAGGTTAGTTAACTTAATATGTTAAACTAACGATTTGAAGCAACTCAATATCGATTCCTTAATGTGTATATACAAGAAAATCGACTTTATATCTGAATATAAGATTGTCGAATTCTTCCAAATGCACTGCCGTTATGGCTTTATGTCCACTTCAGTAAGATGAAGAAGGTTAATTAACTTAAGTAAGTGAAGTAAATGATTTGAAGCAACTCAATATCGATTGCTAAATGTGTATATACAAGAAAATTGACTTTATACCTTAACATAAGATTGTGGACTTTTTCCAAATGCACTGCCGTTATGGCTTTATGTCCACTTCAGTAAGATAAAGAAGGTTAATTAACTTAAATATGTTAAACTAACGATTTGAAGCAACTCATTATCGATTCCTAAATGGGTATATACCAGAAAATCGACTTTATATCTAAATATAAGATTGTGGAATTCTTCCAAATGCACTGCCGTTATGGCTTTATGTCAACTTCAGTAAGATGAAGAAGGTTAATTAACTTAAATATGTTAAACTAATGATTTGAAGCAACTCAATATCGATTTCTAAATGTGTATATAAAAGAAAATCGACTTTATACCTTAATATGAGATTGTGGAATTCTTCCAAATGCACTGCCGTTATGGCTTTATGTCCACTTCTGTAAGATGAAGAAGGTTAATTACTTAAATATGTTAAACTAATGATTTGAAGCAACTCAATATCGATTGCTGATATCGAGAACTAAATGTGTATATTAAAGAAAATCGACTTCATATCTAAATATAAGATTATGGAATTCTTCTATATGCATTGTCGTTATGGCTTTAGGTCAACTTCATTAAGATGAAGAAGGTTAATGAACTCAAATACGTCAAACTAATGATTTGAAGCAACTCAATATCGATTCCTAAATGTGTATATTCAAGAAAATCGACTTTATACCTGAATATAAGATTATGGAATTCTTCTAAATGCACTGCCTTTGTGGCGTTATGTCAGCTTCAGGAAGATGAAGAAAGTTAATTGACTTAATTATGTTAAATTAATGATTTGAAGCAACTCAATATCGATGCCTAAATGTACATATTCAAGAAAATCGACTTTATACCTAAATATAAGATTATGGAATTCTTCTATATGCACTGCCGTTATGGCTTTATGTCAGCTTCATTAAGATGAAGAAGGGTAACTAACTCAAATATGTTAAATTAATGATTTGAATCAACTCAATATCGAGAACTAAATGTGTATATTCAAGAAAATCGGATTTATGCCTAAATATAATATTATGGAATTTTTCCAAATTATGCCGTTATGGCTTTATGTCAACTTCATTAAGATGAAGAAGGGTTAAGTAACGCAAATATGTTAAATTAATGATTTGAAGCAACTCAATATCGAGAACTAAATGTGTATATTCAAGAAAATCGACTTTATACCTAAATATAAGATTATGGAATTCTTCTAAATGCACTGCCGTTATGGCTTTATGTCAACTTCAGTAAGATGAAGAAGGTTAATTAACTTATATAAGTTAAATTAATGATTTGAAGAAACTCAATATCGATTGCTAAATGTGTGTATTCAAGAAAATCGACTTTATACGTAAATATAATATTATGCAATTCTTCTATATGCACTGCCGTTATGGCTTTATGTCAACTTCATTAAGATGAAGAAGGTTAATTAACTCAAATATGTTAAATTAATGATTTGAATCAACTCAATATCGAGAACTAAATGTGTATATTCAAGAAAATCGACTTTATACCTAAATATAAGATTATGGAATTTTTCCAAATGCACTGCCGTTATGGCTTTATGTCAACTTCATTAAGATGAAGAAGGTTAATTAACTCAAATATGTCAAATTAATGATTTGAAGCAACTCAATATCGAGAACTAAGTGTGTATATTCAAGAAAATCTACTTTATACCTAAATATAAGATTATGGAATTCTTCTATATGCACTGCCGTTATGGCCTTATGTCAGCTTCATTAAGATGAAGAAGGGTGACTAACTCAAATATGTTAAATTAATGATTTGAATCAACTCAATATCGATTGCTAAATGTGTATATTCAAGAAAATCGACTTTATACTTGAATATAAGATTGTCGAACTCTTCTAAATGCACTGCCGTTGTGGCGTTATGTCAGCTTCAGGAAGATGAAGAAAGTTAATTGACTTAATTATGTTAAATTAATGCTTTGAAGCAACTCAGCATCGATGCCTAAATGTGTATATTCAAGAAAATCGACTTTATACCTGAATATAAGATTGTCGAATTCTTTCAAATGCACTGCCGTTATGGCTTTATGTCCACTTCAGTAAGATGAAGAAGGTTAATTAACTTAAATATGATAAATTAATGATTTGCAGCAACTCAATATCGATTCCTAAATGTGTATATACAGGAATGTCGACTTTGTACCCATATATAAGATTATGGAATTCTTCCAAATGCATTGCCGTTATGGCTTTATGTCAACTTCAGTAAGATGAAGAAGGTTAAGTTACGCAAATATGTTAAACTAATGATTTGAAGCAACTCAATATCGAGAACTAAATGTGTATATTCAAGAAAATCGACTTTATACCTAAATATATGAAAGTGGAATTTTTCCAAATGCACTGCCGTTATGGCTTTATGTCAACTTCATTAAGATGAAGAAGGTTAATTAACTCAAATATGTTAAATTAATGATTTGAAGCAACTCAATATCGATTCCTAAATGTGTATATACAAGAAAATCGACTTTATACCTAAATATAAGATTATGGAATTCTTCTACATGCACTGCCGTTATGGCTTTATGTCAGCTTCATTAAGATGAAGAAGGGTGACTAACTCAAATATGTTAAATTAATGAATTGAATCAACTCAATATCGAGAACTAAATGTGTATATTCAAGAAAATCGACTTTATACCTAAATATAAGATTATGGAATTCTTCTTTATGCACTGCCGTTATGGCTTTATGTCAACTTCATTAAGATGAAGAAGGTTAAGTAACGCAAATATGTTAAACTAATGATTTGAAGCAACTCAATATCGATTCCTAAATGTGTATATTCAAGAAAATCGACTTTATACCTAAATATAAGATTATGGAATTCTTCTAAATGCACTGCCGTTATGGCTTTATGTCAGCTTCATTAAGATGAAGAAGGGTGACTAACTCAAATATGTTAAATTAATGATTTGAATCAACTCAATATCGAGAACTAAATGTGTATATTCAAGAAAATCGACTTTATACCTAAAAATAAGATTATGGAATTTTTCCAAATGCACTGCCGTTATGGCTTTAGGTCAACTTCATTAAGATGAAGAAGGTTAATGAACTCAAATACGTCAAACTAATGATTTGAAGCAACTCAATATCGATTCCTAAATGTGTCTATTCAAGCAAATCGACTTTATACCTAAATATAAGATTATGGAATTTTTCTAAATGCACTGCCGTTATGGCTTTATGTCCACTTCAGTAAGATGAAGAAGGTTAATTAACTAAAATATGTTAAACTAATGGTTTGAAGCAACTCAATATCGATTCCTAAATGTGTCTATTCAACAATATCGGATTTATGCCTAAATATAAAATGAAGAAATTTTTCTAAATGCATTGCCGTTATGGCTTTATGTCAACTTCATTAAGATGAAAAAGGTTAATTAACTCAAATACGTCAAATTAATGATTTGAAGCAACTCAATATCGAGAACTTAATGTGTATATTCAAGAAAATCGACTTTATACCTAAATATAAGATTATGGAATTCTTCTATATGCACTGCCGTTATGGCTTTATGTCAACTTCATTAAGATGAAGAAGGTTAATTAACTCAAATATGTTAAATTAATGATTTGAATCAACTCAATATCGAGAACTAAATGTGTATATTCAAGAAAATCGACTTTATACCTAAATATAAGATTATGGAATTTTTCCAAATGCACTGCCGTTATGGCTTTATGTCAACTTCATTAAGATGAAGAAGGTTAATTAACTTAAATAAGTGAAACTAATGATTTGAAGCAACTCAATATCGATTCCTAAATGTGTCTATTCAAGAAAATCGACCTTATACCTAAATATAAGGTTATGAAATTCTTCTATATGCACTGCCGTTATGGCCTTATGTCAGCTTCATTAAGATGAAGAAGGGTGACTAACTCAAATATGTTAAATTAATGATTTGAATCAACTCAATATCGAGAACTAAATGTGCATTCAAGAAAATCGGATTTATACCTAAATATAAGATTATGGAATTCTTCTATATGCATTGTCGTTATGGCTTTAGGTAAACTTCATTAAGATGAAGAAGGTTAAGTAACGCAAATATGTTAAATTAATGATTTGAAGCAACTCAATATCGAGAACTAAATGTGTATATTCAAGAAAATCGACTTTATACCTAAATATAAGGTTATGAAATTCTTCTATATGCACTGCCGTTATGGCTTTATGTCAACTTCATTAAGATGAAGAAGGGTAATTAACTCAAATATGTTAAATTAATGATTTGAATCAACTCAATATCGAGAACTAAATGTGTATATTCAAGAAAATCGGATTTATGCCTAAATATAATATTATGGAATTTTTCCAAATTCACTGCCGTTATGGCTTTATGTCAACTTCATTAAGATGAAGAAGGTTAAGTAACGCAAATATGTTAAACTAATGATTTGAAGCAACTCAATATCGATTCCTAAATGTGTCTATTCAAGAAAATCGACCTTATACCTAAATATAAGGTTATGAAATTCTTCTATATGCACTGCCGTTATGGCCTTATGTCGACTTCAGTAAGATGAAGAAGGGTAATTAACTTAAATATGTTAAATTAATGATTTGAATCAACTCAATATCGAGAACTAAATGTGTATATTAAAGAAAATCGACTTCATATCTAAATATAAGATTATGGAATTCTTCTATATGCATTGTCGTTATGGCTTTAGGTAAACTTCATTAAGATGAAGAAGGTTAAGTAACGCAAATATGTTAAACTAATGATTTGAAGCAACTCAATATCGATTCCTAAATGTGTCTATTCAAGAAAATCGACCTTATACCTAAATATAAGTTTATGAAATTCTTCTATATGCACTGCCGTTATGGCCTTATGTCGACTTCAGTAAGATGAAGAAGGGTAATTAACTTAAATATGTTAAATTAATGATTTGAATCAACTCAATATCGAGAACTAAATGTGTATATTCAAGAAAATCGACTTTATACCTAAATATAAGATTATGGAATTCTTCGAAATGCACTGCCTTTATGGCTTTATGTCAACTTCAAAGATGTTAAATTAATGATTTGAAGCAACACAATATCGATGCCTAAATGTGAATATTCAAAAAAATCGGACTTTATACCTGAATATAATATTGTCGAATTTCTTCCGCTGCCGTTATGGCTTTATGTCAACTTCATTAAGATGAAGAAGGTTAAGTAACGCAAATATGTTAAATTAATGATTTGAAGCGACTCAGCATCGATGCCTAAATGTGCATATTCAAGAAAATCGACTTTATACCTAAATATAAGATTATGGAATTCTTCTATATGCACTGCCGTTATGGCTTTATGTCAACTTCATTAAGATGAAGAAGGGTAATTAACTCAAATATGTTAAATTAATGATTTGAATCAACTCAATATCGAGAACTAAATGTGTATATTCAAGAAAATCGACTTTATACCTAAATATAAGATTATGGAATTTTTCCAAATGCACTGCCGTTATGGCTTTATGTCAACTTCATTAAGATGAAGAAGGTTAATTAACTCAAATACGTCAAACTAATGATTTGAAGCAACTCAATATCGATTCCTAAATGTGTCTATTCAAGCAAATCGACTTTATACCTAAATATAAGATTATGGAATTATTCCAAATGCACCGCCGTTATGGCTTTATGTCAACTTCGGTAAGATGAAGAAAGTTAATTAGCTTAAATATGTTAAATTAATGATTTGAAGCAACTCAATATCGACTGCTAAATGTGTATATTCAAGAAAATCGACTTTATACCTGAATATAAGATTGTCGAATTCTTCCAAATGCACTGTCGTTATGGCTTTATGTCAACTTCAATAAGTTGAAGAAGATTAATTAACTTAAATAAGTGAAGTAATTAACTTGAAGCAACTCAATATCGATTCCTAAATGTGTCTATTCAAGAAAATCGACTTTATACCTAAATATAAGATTATGAAATTCTTCTATATGCACTGCCGTTATGGCTTTATGTCAACTTCATTAAGATGAAGAAGGTTAATTAACTCAAATATGTTAAATTAATGATTTGAAGCAACTCAATATCGAGAACTAAATGTGTATATTCAAGAAAATCGAATTTATAACTAAATATAAAATTGTGGAATTCTTTCCAAATGCATTGCCGTTATGGCTTTATGTCAACTTCATTAAGATGAAGAAGGTTAATTAACTCAAATATGTTAAACTAATGATTTGAAGCAACTCAATATCGAGAACTAAATGTGTATATTCAAGAAAATCGACTTTATACCTAAATATAAGATTATGGAATTCTTCTATATGCACTGCCGTTATGGCTTTATGTCAGCTTCATTAAGATGAAGAAGGGTAATTAACTCAAATATGTTAAATTAATGATTTGAATCAACTCAATATCGAGAACTAAATGTGTATATTCAAGAAAATCGGATTTATGCCTAAATATAATATTATGGAATTTTTCCAAATTTACTGCCGTTATGGCTTTATGTCAACTTCATTAAGATGAAGAAGGTTAAGTAACGCAAATATGTTAAACTAATGATTTGAAGCAACTCAATATCGATTCCTAAATGTGTCTATTCAAGAAAATCGACCTTATACCTAAATACGACACGATTCCTCCTTTTGGCGAACATCTTTACCTGTTTTTTCTGCGAAACTCACGTTAACTTAAGATTTTGTAACCTTTACGAGGCGAAAATTTTAAATTTTATTGTGCGAGCATCTCATTTAAAAATTATAATTATACATACCTATGTGGCGAAAATAAATAGAACGTTTACATTTATAGTACTTTAAAAGTTTGCGAATCTCTTGAGCTAATTTCACATACACTTGTGTTTTGTAATTTTATAAGAAAATAAATCCAGAAGTTACTAACAACTTGAAGTGAAGTGAAAACGAATTTTTAATCGCAATTTTGGAAAAAAAATATAGATACGGTGAGTGTGGGAAAGGTGAAACATAACTCTTTACATGGTCCTTCGAGCCTAAAAGAAAGGCACTACGGAAACTAAGGAAAAAAAATATATATATTTATATACATATATATATATATATTATACATATGGGAAAGTGACCCAAAAACTTAAACAAAACATAATAATAATTAAATCTAAAAACTTAAAATCAAGTGAAAGAAAATTAATATACACATTATATATATAATACAAAAAAAGAAAGTGTCAGTGACAGCAGTGCTTAGGACATAAAAGAACAAATCGGAGAATACATATATCTCACATAATAAAAGGAAAACAAAATAACCAAAAAGAAACCAAACGGGCGCGAACTAAATTAAACATATAAAGCTAAATAAAAACAAACTCACTTACAACAAATTATACGGGCGCGAATTCAAAAAAAAATCAAACAAAAAAGAAATAGAGGAAAGTAGAAAGCGGAATAACCAGCTGGCATTCAACCAAGAGGAGGAACTGGACAACACACTCACACTCACTTCTGGTATAACCCAAAACCCCTAAGGGAAATCAAAGTGAGTTGTATCGTTTCCATTTTTTGGTATTAATTTTTATGTATATATGTATGTATGTTTGCTAGTAGCTACGGTTGCATACAAAACCGTTTAAGCAACATTTTATTTAAACGGATTTCAAATATTTTTTATACGGTA
>NW_026091270.1:0-7593 GCF_024586455.1 Bactrocera neohumeralis
CATAGAGTTGCCCAATAGCAATAGCGACAGTGTATTTGGAACAATTTAACAATCTTAAGTTAAGGCGTAGAATCGATTTTTCGATACATACACACTAAGCAATCGATATCAAGTTGCGTAAAATTATGAACTTTACATATTTATGCTAACTCGCCGTTTTGATGTTATTGGAGTTGTCATAGAGTTGTCGTATAGCAATAGCGACAGTGTCTTTGAAACAATTTTACAATCTTAAATTAAAATGTAAAATTGATTTTTTGGTACATACATATTATGAAATCGATATCAAGATGCGTAAAAATATGAACTTTACATATTTATGCTAATTACCCTTTTTGAAGTTATTGGAGTTGTCATAGAGTTGCCCTATAGCAATAGCGACAGTGTATTTGGAACAATTTTACAATCTTAAATTAAGATGTAAAATTGATTTTTTGGTACATACATATTATGCAATCGATATCAAGATGCGTAAAAATATGAACTTTACATATTTATGCTAATTAGCCGTTTTGATGTTATTGGAGTTGTCACAGAGTTGTTCTATAGCAATAGCGACAGTGTATTTGGAACAATTTTACAATCTTAAATTAAGATGTAAAATTGATTTTTTGGTACATACATATTATGCAATCGATATCAAGATGCGTAAAAATATGAACTTTACATATTTATGCAAATTAGCCGTTTTGATGTTATTGGAGTTGTCATAGAGTTGTTCTATAGCAATAGCGACAGTGTATTTGGAACAATTTTACAATCTTAAATTAAGATGTAAAATTGATTTTTTGGTACATACATATTATGCAATCGATATCAAGATGCGTAAAAATATGAACTTTACATATTTATGCTAATTACCATTTTTGAAGTTATGGTAGTTGTCATAGAGTTGCCCTATAGCAATAGCGACAGTGTATTTGGAACAATTTTACAATCTTAAATTAAGATGTAAAATTGATTTTTTGGTACATACATATTATGCAATCGATATCAAGATGCGTAAAAATATGAACTTTACATATTTATGCAAATTAGCCGTTTTGATGTTATTGGAGTTGTCATAGAGTTGTTCTATAGCAATAGCGACAGTGTATTTGGAACAATTTTACAATCTTAAATTAAGATGTAAAATTGATTTTTTGGTACATACATATTATGCAATCGATATCAAGATGCGTAAAAATATGAACTTTACATATTTATGCTAATTAGCCGTTTTGATGTTATTGGAGTTGTCATAGAGTTGTTCTATAGCAATAGCGACAGTGTATTTGGAACAATTTTACAATCTTAAATTAAGGTGTAGAATTGATTTTTTGGTACATACACATTATGCAATCGATATCAGGTAGCGTAAAAATATGAACTTTACATATTTATGCTAATTACCCGTTTTGATGTTATTGGAGTTGTCATAGAGTTGTCCTATAGCAATAGCGACAATGTATTTGGAACAACTTCACAATCTTAAATTAAGGTGTAGAATTGATTTTTTGGTACATACACATTATGCAATCGATATCAAGATGCGTAAAAATATGAACTTTACATATTTATGCAAATTAGCCGTTTTGATGTTATTGGAGTTGTCATAGAGTTGTTCTATAGCAATAGCGACAGTGTATTTGGAACAATTTTACAATCTTAAATTAAGATGTAAAATTGATTTTTTGGTACATACATATTATGCAATCGATATCAAGATGCGTAAAAATATGAACTTTACATATTTATGCAAATTAGCCGTTTTGATGCTATTGGAGTTGTCATAGAGTTGTTCTATAGCAATAGCGACAGTGTATTTGGAACAATTTTACAATCTTAAATTAAGATGTAAAATTGATTTTTTGGTACATACATATTATGCAATCGATATCAAGATGCGTAAAAATATGAACTTTACATATTTATGCAAATTAGCCGTTTTGATGCTATTGGAGTTGTCACAGAGTTGTTCTATAGCAATAGCGACAGTGTATTTGGAACAATTTTACAATCTTAAATTAAGATGTAAAATTGATTTTTTGGTACATACATATTATGCAATCGATATCAAGATGCGTAAAAATATGAACTTTACATATTTATGCAAATTAGCCGTTTTGATGCTATTGGAGTTGTCATAGAGTTGTTCTATAGCAATAGCGACAGTGTATTTGGAACAATTTTACAATCTTAAATTAAGATGTAAAATTGATTTTTTGGTACATACATATTATGCAATCGATATCAAGATGCGTAAAAATATGAACTTTACATATTTATGCAAATTAGCCGTTTTGATGTTATTGGAGTTGTCATAGAGTTGTTCTATAGCAATAGCGACAGTGTATTTGGAACAATTTTACAATCTTAAATTAAGATGTAAAATTGATTTTTTGGTACATACATATTATGCAATCGATATCAAGATGCGTAAAAATATGAACTTTACATATTTATGCAAATTAGCCGTTTTGATGCTATTGGAGTTGTCATAGAGTTGTCGTATAGCCATAGCGACAATGTATTTGGAACAGCTTCACAATCTTAAATTAAGGTGTAGAATTGAATTTTTTGGTACATACATATTATGCAATCGATATCAAGATGCGTATAAATATGAACTTTACATATTTATGCAAATTAGCCGTTTTGATGTTATTGGAGTTGTCAGAGAGTTGTTCTATAGCAATAGCGACAGTGTATTTGAACAATTTTACAATCTTAAATTAAGATGTAAAATTGATTTTTTGGTGCATACATATTATGCAATCGATATCAAGATGCGTAAAAATATGAACTTTACATATTTAGGCAAATTAGCCGTTTTGATTTTATTTGAGTTGTCATAGAGTTGTTCTATAGCAATAGCGACAGTGTATTTGAAACAATTTTACAATCTTATATTAAGGTGTAGAATCGATTTTTTGGTACATACACATTATGCAATCGATATCAAGTTGCGTAAAAATATGAACTTTACATATTTATGCTAATTTGCCGTTTTGATGTTATGGGAGTTGTCATAGAGTTGTCCTATAGCAATAGCGACAGTGTATTTGGAACAATTTTACAATCTTAAATTAAGATGTAAAATTGATTTTTTGGTACATACATATTATGCAATCGATATCAAGATGCGTAAAAATATGAACTTTACATATTTATGCAAATTAGCCGTTTTGATTTTATTTGAGTTGTCATAGAGTTGTTCTATAGCAATAGCGGCAGTGTATTTGGAACAACTTTACAATCTTAAATTAAGATGTAAAATTGATTTTTTGGTACATACATATTATGCAATCGATATCAAGATGCGTAAAAATATGAACTTTACATATTTATGCAAATTACCCTTTTTGAAGTTATGGTAGTTGTCATAGAGTTGCCCTATAGCAATAGCGACAGTGTATTTGGAACAATTTTGCAATCTTAAATTAAGATGTAGAATTGATTTTTGGTACATACATATTATGCAATCGATATCAAGATGCGTAAAAATATGAACTTTACATATTTATGCAAATTAGCCGTTTTGATGTTATTGGAGTTGTCATAGAGTTGTCCTATAGCAAAAGCGACAGTGTATTTGGAACAATTTAACAATCCTAAATTAAGGTGTAGAATGGATTTTTTGATACATACACATTAAGCAATCGATATCAGGTAGCGTAAAAATATGAACTTCACGAATTTATGCTAATTACCCTTTTTGAAGTTGTGGGAGTTGTCATTGAGTTGCCCTATAGCAAAGCTACAGTGTATTTGGAACAATTTTACAATCTTAAATTAAGATGTAAAATTGATTTTTTGGTACATACATATTATGCAATCGATATCAAGATGCGTACAAATATGAACTTTACATATTTATGCAAATTTGCCGTTTTGATGTTATTGGAGTTGTTATTGGACTTGTTCTATAGCAATAGCGACAGTGTATTTGGAACAATTTTACAATCTTAAATTAAAATGTAAAATTGATATTTTGGTACATACATATTATGCAATCGATATCAAGATGCGTAAAAATATGAACTTTACATATTTATGCAAATTAGCCGTTTTGATGTTATTGGAGTTGTCACAGAGTTGTCCTACAGCAATAGCGACAGTGTATTTGCAACAATTTAACCCTATTTAAGGTGTGAATCGATTTTTTTAAATTTAAACTGGTGATACTTGTTGTAATATTTTTTAATTTTGGGCAGGATTTTATGTATTCGTTCAATCATAATTAACCTTTGAAAAATCAATAATTCATAATAAAATTGTTTTTTAGATATTTGTTAAAATAAATTTATGTTTATAGCTGCGCATAGTACCACGTAGTGATTTACAGTCACTGTATGAAAACATCGTTTTGATATACATAGATATCGGATCAACATGTGCAAAAGTTGAGTTCTTCATAATTTGCAAAGCTGATGTTTTTACTATATATTTATTTCATTTCTTCTTGTATCATTCACAACAGAGAAAAATCAGTTACATTTGTTTTTCGTAGCAGCAGGTTGCATTATTTAGCGCAGTTTATGTTTATGTAAAGAAAATTTGGTACAGTTATATGTTACATACTTGAAATTTTTAATTACTAAAGGTTTGTGTTGCAAACTTATTTTGTTTATAGTCTGTAGTTTAACTATAAAATTATTGAAATATTTAGAAAAATGGCAAAGAGGACAGGATTGGCAGAAATGGAAATTCGCGCAGCTATATCAAATAGTGATGATGAGAGTAGTGATAATGAGGCAGAATGTGCAGTAATTGTTGATGACTTGGAAGATATAGTGTCTTCTGATAGCGAAGAGGACTGCTGTGAAACTGTTTCTGAAGTGGATGATGAAATGTGTGTATCAGATACTGAAGAAGTGGAATCTCTTGTAAATGTTTTTGTTGGTAAAGACGGGACTGAGTGGAGTGAACTTCCAAATATTACCGGGAAGACACCTTCTCACAACATAGTGACAGGAAGCGTAAACAAAGTAATGTTGCCGCCAGGCAAACACATTCAATCTCCATCGGATGGATTTTCCTTATTTTTTGACAATGACGTTCTGAAAATTATTGTTGATTGCACAAATATAAATGCTACTGTACAGCTGCAACAAAAATGGAAGCCAACTGATGAAATTGAGATGCGCGCCTACATAGGCTTACTGATTGATGCAGGAATCCGAAAAAATGGAATAAGTGACTACAAAGAGTTTTGGGATGCTTTATATGGAAGTTTACTTTTCCGAGCTTGCATGTCAAAAACCAGGTTCTCTGACTTATCGCGCTACTTACGATTTGATGAAAAAGCAACAAGAAATTCTCGTAGAGCGGGGGATAAATTTGCTGCTATACGAGATATTTGGGACATCATTATAAAAAACTTCAGAAAATATTATATGCCTGGTGTTAATTTGACAATCGATGAACAGCTCTTTCCCTTTCGAGGTCGTGTTTCATTTCGACAATATATGCCTGCAAAGCCAGACAAGTATGGAATGAAAATTTGGTGGATATGTGACAGTGAGACGAGTTATCCATTGCATGGAATACCTTATTTGGGTAAGGAAGGCACTAATAGATAGACAAATTTGGCACAGAATGTTGTCAAACAGCTTTGTGAATTCTATGAGGGTACAAATCGAAACATTACTTTTGACAATTTCTTTACCAGTTTTGATTTATCGCTTGATCTTTTATCAAAGCGTCTTACATGTGTTGGAACTCTTCGAAAGAACAAAACATGCATTCCTTCAAATTTTCTGCCTTCCCGGCAACGAGAAGCAGGAAGCAACATTTTTGGCTTTCGAAAGAACATGACTCTAGTAAGCTTTGTCCCAAAAAAAAATAAAGCTGTTCTCTTGCTCTCGTCGATGCACCACACTGCCGATATTGACGCAGAGACAAAAAAATCAGAAATAAATTTGTATTATAATGCCACTACAGGCGGCGTAGATACGTTTGATCAATTGTGCCATGCTTTTACAAGCAAAAGAAAAACTCGCAGATGGCCTGTAGCTCATTTTTACAATTTGATAGACGCCGCTGGTATAGCATCCAAAGTAATTTGGTTGTCCTTATATCCAAAATGGAATGATTCAAAAAAAGGCACTCGCGCAAATTATTTTTAAAAGATTTGTCCCGGGAATTAATTATGCCAAACATCGAAAGAAGAAGTTTAAGCCGATTGTCAAATGCTAATAAAGCAGTTATCACTGACACTATATCAACATCATTATCCCCCAATAAGTGCTTACCGCCTCCATCCAAAACAGTTCGCCGTCGATGTCATTTATGCCCCTACAAAAAATGCAGGGTTTCTATGCAATGTTGCCAAATTTGCACCAAAAATGTTTGCAATGAACACTCGCAAAAGGCTATAAAATGCGTGAGTTGTGCGCAAAATAATTAGTAGTTTAATATTAATTATGAATTCGTTTTGGAACAACTTAACAATCCTAAATTAAGGTGTAGAATTGATTTTTTGGTGTATACACATTATGCAATCGATATCAGGTTTGCGTAAAATAATGAACTTTACTTATTTATTCTAACTAGCCGTTTGGATGTTATTGGAGTTGTCATAGAGTTGTCCTACAGCAATAGCGACAGTGTATATGGAACAATTTAACATTCCTAAATTAAGGTGTAGAATTAATTTTTTGGTACATACACATTATGCAATCGATATCAGGTTGCGTAAAAATATTAACTTTACTTATTTATGTTAACTAGCCGTTTTGATGTTATTGGAGTTGTCATAGAGTTGTCCTACAGCAATAGCGACAGTGTATATGGAACAACTTCACAAGCTTATATTAAGGTGTAGAATTGATTTTTTGGTACATACACATTAAGCAATCGATATCAAGTTGCGTAAAAATATGAACTTTACATATTTATGCTAACTGGCCGTTTTGATGTTATTGGAGTTGTCATAGAGTTGTCCTATAGCCAATAGCGACAATGTATTTGGAACAATTTAACAATCCTAATTTAAGGTGTAGAATCGATTTTTTAAGTACATACACATTAAGCAATCGATATCAAGAAGCGCAAAAATATGAACTTTACATATTTCTGTTAATTGGCCGTTTTGATGTTATTGGAGTTGTCATAGAGCTGTCCTATAGCCATAGCGACAATGTATTTGGAACATATTTACAATCCTATATTAAGGTGTAGAATTGATTTTTTGGTACATACACAATATGCAATCGATATCAGGTTGCGTAAAAATATGAAATTTACATATTTTTGCTAATTACCCGTTTTGATGTTATTGGAGTTGTCATAGAGTTTTCGTATAGCCATAGCGACAGTGTATTTGGAGCAATTTCACAATCTTATATTAAGGTGTAGAATCGATTTTTTAGTACATACACATTAAGCAATTGATATCAAGATGCGTAAAAATATGAACTTTATATATTTATGCTATTTAGCCGTTTTGATGTTATTGGAGCTTTCACAGAGTTGTCGTATAGCCATAACGACAGTGTATTTAAAGCAATTTAACTATCCTAAATTAAGATGTAGAATTGAAGCCGTTTGGATGTTATTGGAGTTGTCATAGAGTTTTCCTACAGCAATAGCGACAGTGTATATGGAACA
>NW_026091271.1:0-8675 GCF_024586455.1 Bactrocera neohumeralis
ACCTTCTTATGTTTAGGTATAAAGTCGATATTCTTGTATATACACATTTAGCAATCGATATTGAGTTTCTTCAAATCATTTTCTTCACTTATTTAAGTTAATTAACCTTCTTTATCTTACTGAAGTGGATATAAAGCCATAACGGCAGTGCATTTGGAAGAATTCCACCTTCTTATGTTTAGGTATAAAGTCGATATTCTTGTATATACACATTTAGCAATCGATATTGAGTTTCTTCAAATCATTTTCTTCACTTATTTAAGTTAATTAACCTTCTTCATCTTACTGAAGTGGATATAACGCCATAACGGCAGTGCATTTGGAAGAATTCCACCTTCTTATATTTAGCTATAAAGTCGATATTCTTGTATATACACATTTAGCAATCAATATTGAGTTTCTTCAAATCATTTCCTTCACTTATTTAAGTTAATTAACCTTCTTCATTTAACTGAAGTGGATATAAAGCCATAACGGCAGTGCATTTGGAAGAATTCCACCTTCTTATGTTTAGGTATAAAGTCGATATTCTTGTATATACACATTTAGCAATCGATATTGAGTTTCTTCAAATCATTTTCTTCACTTATTTAAGTTAATTAACTTCTTCATCTTACTGAAGTGGATATAAAGCCATAACGGCAGTGCATTTGGAAGAATTCCACCTTCTTATATTTAGGTATAAAGTCGATATTCTTGTATATACACATTTAGCAATCGATATTGAGTTTCTTCAAATCATTTTCTTCACTTATTTAAGTTAATTAACCTTCTTTATCTTACTGAAGTGGATATAAAGCCATAACGGCAGTGCATTTGGAAGAATTCCACCTTCTTATATTTAGGTATAAAGTCGATATTCTTGTATATACACATTTAGCAATCGATATTGAGTTTCTTCAAATCATTTTCTTCACTTATTTAAGTTAATTAACTTCTTCATCTTACTGAAGTGGATATAAAGCCATAACGGCAGTGCATTTGGAAGAATTCCACCTTCTTATATTTAGGTATAAAGTCGATATTCTTGTATATACACATTTAGCAATCGATATTGAGTTTCTTCAAATCATTTCCTTCACTTATTTAAGTTAATTAACCTTCTTCATCTTACTGAAGTGGATATAAAGCCATAACGGCAGTGCATTTGGAAGAATTCCACCTTCTTATGTTTAGGTATAAAGTCGATATTCTTGTATATACACATTTAGCAATCGATATTGAGTTTCTTCAAATCATTTTCTTCACTTATTTAAGTTAATTAACATTCTTCATCTTATTGAAGTGGATATAAAGCCATAAAGGCAGTGCATTTGGAAGAATTCCACCTTCTTATTTAGGTATAAAGTCGATATTCTTGCATATACACATTTAGCAATCGATATTGAGTTTCTTCAAATCATTTTCTTCACTTATTTAAGTTAATTAACCTTCTTTATCTTACTGAAGTGGATATAAAGCCATAACGGCAGTGCATTTGGAAGAATTCCACCTTCTTATATTTAGGTATAAAGTCGATATTCTTGTATATACACATTTAGCAATCGATATTGAGTTTCTTCAAATCATTTTCTTCACTTATTTAAGTTAATTAACCTTCTTCATCTTACTGAAGTGGATATAAAGCCATAACGGCAGTGCATTTGGAAGAATTCCACCTTCTTATGTTTAGGTATAAAGTCGATATTCTTGTATATACACATTTAGCAATCGATATTGAGTTTCTTCAAATCATTTTCTTCACTTATTTAAGTTAATTAACCTTCTTCATCTTACTGAAGTGGATATAAAGCCATAACGGCAGTGCATTTGGAAGAATTCCACCTTCTTATATTTAGGTATAAAGTCGATATTCTTGTATATACACATTTAGCAATCGATATTGAGTTTCTTCAAATCATTTTCTTCACTTATTTAAGTTAATTAACCTTCTTCATCTTACTGAAGTGGATATAAAGCCATAACGGCAGTGCATTTGGAAGAATTCCACCTTCTTATATTTAGGTATAAAGTCGATATTCTTGTATATACACATTTAGCAATCGATATTGAGTTTCTTCAAATCATTTTCTTCACTTATTTAAGTTAATTAACCTTCTTCATCTTACTGAAGTGGATATAAAGCCATAACGGCAGTGCATTTGGAAGAATTCCACCTTCTTATATTTAGGTATAAAGTCGATATTCTTGTATATACACATTTAGCAATCGATATTGAGTTTCTTCAAATCATTTTCTTCACTTATTTAAGTTAATTAACCTTCTTCATCTTACTGAAGTGGATATAAAGCCATAACGGCAGTGCATTTGGAAGAATTCCACCTTCTTATATTTAGGTATAAAGTCGATATTCTTGTATATACACATTTAGCAATCGATATTGAGTTTCTTCAAATCATTTCCTTCACTTATTTAAGTTAATTAACCTTCTTCATCTTACTGAAGTGGATATAAAGCCATAACGGCAGTGCATTTGGAAGAATTCCACCTTCTTATATTTAGGTATAAAGTCGATATTCTTGTATATACACATTTAGCAATCGATATTGAGTTTCTTCAAATCATTTTCTTCACTTATTTAAGTTAATTAACTTCTTCATCTTACTGAAGTGGATATAAAGCCATAACGGCAGTGCATTTGGAAGAATTCCACCTTCTTATATTTAGGTATAAAGTCGATATTCTTGTATATACACATTTAGCAATCGATATTGAGTTTCTTCAAATCATTTCCTTCACTTATTTAAGTTAATTAACCTTCTTCATCTTACTGAAGTGGATATAAAGCCATAACGGCAGTGCATTTGGAAGAATTCCACCTTCTTATATTTAGGTATAAAGTCGATATTCTTGTATATACACATTTAGCAATCGATATTGAGTTTCTTCAAATCATTTTCTTCACTTATTTAAGTTAATTAACCTTCTTCATCTTACTGAAGTGGATATAAAGCCATAACGGCAGTGCATTTGGAAGAATTCCACCTTCTTATATTTAGGTATAAAGTCGATATTCTTGTATATACACATTTAGCAATCGATATTGAGTTTCTTCAAATCATTTCCTTCACTTATTTAAGTTAATTAACCTTCTTCATCTTACTGAAGTGGATATAAAGCCATAACGGCAGTGCATTTGGAAGAATTCCACCTTCTTATATTTAGGTATAAAGTCGATATTCTTGTATATACACATTTAGCAATCGATATTGAGTTTCTTCAAATCATTTTCTTCACTTATTTAAGTTAATTAACCTTCTTCATCTTACTGAAGTGGATATAAAGCCATAACGGCAGTGCATTTGGAAGAATTCCACCTTCTTATATTTAGGTATAAAGTCGATATTCTTGTATATACACATTTAGCAATCGATATTGAGTTTCTTCAAATCATTTTCTTCACTTATTTAAGTTAATTAACCTTCTTTATCTTACTGAAGTGGATATAAAGCCATAACGGCAGTGCATTTGGAAGAATTCCACCTTCTTATATTTAGGTATAAAGTCGATATTCTTGTATATACACATTTAGCAATCGATATTGAGTTTCTTCAAATCATTTTCTTCACTTATTTAAGTTAATTAACCTTCTTCATCTTACTGAAGTGGATATAAAGCCATAACGGCAGTGCATTTGGAAGAATTCCACCTTCTTATGTTTAGGTATAAAGTCGATATTCTTGTATATACACATTTAGCAATCGATATTGAGTTTCTTCAAATCATTTTCTTCACTTATTTAAGTTAATTAACCTTCTTTATCTTACTGAAGTGGATATAAAGCCATAACGGCAGTGCATTTGGAAGAATTCCACCTTCTTATGTTTAGGTATAAAGTCGATATTCTTGTATATACACATTTAGCAATCGATATTGAGTTTCTTCAAATCATTTTCTTCACTTATTTAAGTTAATTAACCTTCTTCATCTTACTGAAGTGGATATAAAGCCATAACGGCAGTGCATTTGGAAGAATTCCACCTTCTTATGTTTAGGTATAAAGTCGATATTCTTGTATATACACATTTAGCAATCGATATTGAGTTTCTTCCAATCATTTACTTCACTTATTTAAGTTAATTAACCTTCTTCATCTTACTGAAGTGGATATAAAGCCATAACGGCAGTGCATTTGGAAGAATTCCACCTTCTTATATTTAGGTATAAAGTCGATATTCTTGTATATACACATTTAGCAATCGATATTGAGTTTCTTCAAATCATTTCCTTCACTTATTTAAGTTAATTAACCTTCTTCATCTTACTGAAGTGGATATAAAGCCATAACGGCAGTGCATTTGGAAGAATTCCACCTTCTTATATTTAGGTATAAAGTCGATATTCTTGTATATACACATTTAGCAATCGATATTGAGTTTCTTCAAATCATTTTCTTCACTTATTTAAGTTAATTAACCTTCTTCATCTTACTGAAGTGGATATAAAGCCATAACGGCAGTGCATTTGGAAGAATTCCACCTTCTTATGTTTAGGTATAAAGTCGATATTCTTGTATATACACATTTAGCAATCGATATTGAGTTTCTTCAAATCATTTTCTTCACTTATTTAAGTTAATTAACCTTCTTCATCTTACTGAAGTGGATATAAAGCCATAACGGCAGTGCATTTGGAAGAATTCCACCTTCTTATATTTAGGTATAAAGTCGATATTCTTGTATATACACATTTAGCAATCGATATTGAGTTTCTTCAAATCATTTTCTTCACTTATTTAAGTTAATTAACCTTCTTCATCTTACTGAAGTGGATATAAAGCCATAACGGCAGTGCATTTGGAAGAATTCCACCTTCTTATATTTAGGTATAAAGTCGATATTCTTGTATATACACATTTAGCAATCGATATTGAGTTTCTTCAAATCATTTTCTTCACTTATTTAAGTTAATTAACCTTCTTCATCTTACTGAAGTGGATATAAAGCCATAACGGCAGTGCATTTGGAAGAATTCCACCTTCTTATATTTAGGTATAAAGTCGATATTCTTGTATATACACATTTAGCAATCGATATTGAGTTTCTTCAAATCATTTTCTTCACTTATTTAAGTTAATTAACCTTCTTCATCTTACTGAAGTGGATATAAAGCCATAACGGCAGTGCATTTGGAAGAATTCCACCTTCTTATATTTAGGTATAAAGTCGATATTCTTGTATATACACATTTAGCAATCGATATTGAGTTTCTTCAAATCATTTTCTTCACTTATTTAAGTTAATTAACCTTCTTCATCTTACTGAAGTGGATATAAAGCCATAACGGCAGTGCATTTGGAAGAATTCCACCTTCTTATGTTTAGGTATAAAGTCGATATTCTTGTATATACACATTTAGCAATCGATATTGAGTTTCTTCAAATCATTTTCTTCACTTATTTAAGTTAATTAACCTTCTTCATCTTACTGAAGTGGATATAAAGCCATAACGGCAGTGCATTTGGAAGAATTCCACCTTCTTATATTTAGGTATAAAGTCGATATTCTTGTATATACACATTTAGCAATCGATATTGAGTTTCTTCAAATCATTTTCTTCACTTATTTAAGTTAATTAACCTTCTTCATCTTACTGAAGTGGATATAAAGCCATAACGGCAGTGCATTTGGAAGAATTCCACCTTCTTATGTTTAGGTATAAAGTCGATATTCTTGTATATACACATTTAGCAATCGATATTGAGTTTCTTCAAATCATTTCCTTCACTTATTTAAGTTAATTAACCTTCTTCATCTTACTGAAGTGGATATAAAGCCATAACGGCAGTGCATTTGGAAGAATTCCACCTTCTTATATTTAGGTATAAAGTCGATATTCTTGTATATACACATTTAGCAATCGATATTGAGTTTCTTCAAATCATTTTCTTCACTTATTTAAGTTAATTAACCTTCTTCATCTTACTGAAGTGGATATAAAGCCATAACGGCAGTGCATTTGGAAGAATTCCACCTTCTTATATTTAGGTATAAAGTCGATATTCTTGTATATACACATTTAGCAATCGATATTGAGTTTCTTCAAATCATTTTCTTCACTTATTTAAGTTAATTAACCTTCTTCATCTTACTGAAGTGGATATAAAGCCATAACGGCAGTGCATTTGGAAGAATTCCACCTTCTTATGTTTAGGTATAAAGTCGATATTCTTGTATATACACATTTAGCAATCGATATTGAGTTTCTTCAAATCATTTTCTTCACTTATTTAAGTTAATTAACCTTCTTTATCTTACTGAAGTGGACATAAAGCCATAACGGCAGTGCATTATGAAGAATTCCACCTTGTTATATTTAGGTATAAAGTCGATATTCTTGTATATACACATTTAGCAATCGATATTGAGTTTCTTCAAATCATTTTCTTCACTTATTTAAGTTAATTAACCTTCTTCATCTTACTGAAGTGGATATAAAGCCATAACGGCAGTGCATTTGGAAGAATTCCACCTTCTTATATTTAGGTATAAAGTCGATATTCTTGTATATACACATTTAGCAATCGATATTGAGTTTCTTCAAATCATTTTCTTCACTTATTTAAGTTAATTAACCTTCTTCATCTTACTGAAGTGGATATAAAGCCATAACGGCAGTGCATTTGGAAGAATTCCACCTTCTTATATTTAGGTATAAAGTCGATATTCTTGTATATACACATTTAGCAATCGATATTGAGTTTCTTCAAATCATTTTCTTCACTTATTTAAGTTAATTAACCTTCTTTATCTTACTGAAGTGGATATAAAGCCATAACGGCAGTGCACTTGGAAGAATTCCACCTTCTTATGTTTAGGTATAAAGTCGATATTCTTGTATATACACATTTAGCAATCGATATTGAGTTTCTTCAAATCATTTTCTTCACTTATTTAAGTTAATTAACCTTCTTCATCTTACTGAAGAGGATATAACGCCATAACGGCAGTGCATTTGGAAGAATTCCACCTTCTTATATTTAGGTATAAAGTCGATATTCTTGTATATACACATTTAGCAATCGATATTGAGTTTCTTCAAATCATTTCCTTCACTTATTTAAGTTAATTAACATTCTTCATCTTACTGAAGTGGATATAAAGCCATAACGGCAGTGCATTTGGAAGAATTCCACCTTCTTATGTTTAGGTATAAAGTCGATATTCTTGTATATACACATTTAGCAATCGATATTGAGTTTCTTCAAATCATTTTCTTCACTTATTTAAGTTAATTAACCTTCTTCATCTTACTGAAGTGGATATAAAGCCATAACGGCAGTGCATTTGGAAGAATTCCACCTTCTTATATTTAGGTATAAAGTCGATATTCTTGTATATACACATTTAGCAATCGATATTGAGTTTCTTCAAATCATTTCCTTCACTTATTTAAGTTAATTAACCTTCTTCATCTTACTGAAGTGGATATAAAGCCATAACGGCAGTGCATTTGGAAGAATTCCACCTTCTTATATTTAGGTATAAAGTCGATATTCTTGTATATACACATTTAGCAATCGATATTGAGTTTCTTCAAATCATTTTCTTCACTTATTTAAGTTAATTAACCTTCTTCATCTTACTGAAGTGGATATAAAGCCATAACGGCAGTGCATTTGGAAGAATTCCACCTTCTTATATTTAGGTATAAAGTCGATATTCTTGTATATACACATTTAGCAATCGATATTGAGTTTCTTCAAATCATTTTCTTCACTTATTTAAGTTAATTAACCTTCTTCATCTTACTGAAGTGGATATAAAGCCATAACGGCAGTGCATTTGGAAGAATTCCACCTTCTTATATTTAGGTATAAAGTCGATATTCTTGTATATACACATTTAGCAATCGATATTGAGTTTCTTCAAATCATTTCCTTCACTTATTTAAGTTAATTAACCTTCTTCATCTTACTGAAGTGGATATAAAAGCCATAACGGCAGTGCATTTGGAAGAATTCCACCTTCTTATATTTAGGTATAAAGTCGATATTCTTGTATATACACATTTAGCATCGATATTGAGTTTCTTCAAATCATTTTCTTCACTTATTTAAGTTAATTAACCTTCTTCATCTTACTGAAGTGGATATAAAGCCATAACGGCAGTGCATTTGGAAGAATTCCACCTTCTTATGTTTAGGTATAAAGTCGATATTCTTGTATATACACATTTAGCAATCGATATTGAGTTTCTTCAAATCATTTTCTTCACTTATTTAAGTTAATTAACCTTCTTCATCTTACTGAAGTGGATATAAAGCCATAACGGCAGTGCATTTGGAAGAATTGAACCTTCTTATATTTAGGTATAAAGTCGATATTTTTGCATATACACATTTAGCAATCAATATTGAGTTTCTTCAAATCATTTTCTTCACTTATTTAAGTTAATTAACCTTCTTCCTCTTACTGAAGTGGATATAAAGCCATAACAGCATTGCATTTGGAAGAATTCCACCTTCTTATGTTTAGGTATAAAGTCGATATTCTTGTAAGGCCATAACGGCAGTGCATTTGGAAGAATTCCACCTTCTTATGTTTAGGTGTAAAGTCGATATTCTTGCATATACACATCTAGCAATCGATATTGAGTTTCTTCAAATCATTTTCTTCACTTATTTAAGTTAATTAACCTTCTTTATCTTACTGAAGTGGATATAAAACCATAAC
>NW_026091272.1:0-6841 GCF_024586455.1 Bactrocera neohumeralis
TGATGTTATTGGAGTTGTCATAGAGTTGTCCTATAGCAATAGCGACAGTGTATTTGGAACAATTTTACAATCTTAAATTAAGATGTAAAATTGATTTTTTGGTACATACATATTATGCAATCGATATCAAGATGCGTAAAAATATGAACTTTACATATTTATGCAAATTAGCCGTTTTGATGTTATTGGAGTTGTCATAGAGTTGTTCTATAGCAATAGCGACAGTGTATTTGGAACAATTTTACAATCTTAAATTAAGATGTAAAATTGATTTTTTGGTACATACATATTATGCAATCGATATCAAGATGCGTAAAAATATGAACTTTACATATTTATGCAAATTAGCCGTTTTGATGTTATTGGAGTTGTCATAGAGTTGTTCTATAGCAATAGCGACAGTGTATTTGGAACAATTTTACAATCTTAAATTAAGATGTAATATTGGTTTTTTGGTACATACATATTATGCAATCGATATCAAGATGCGTAAAAATATGAACTTTACATATTTATGCAAATTAGCCGTTTTGATGTTATTGGAGTTGTCATAGAGTTGTTCTATAGCAATAGCGACAGTGTATTTGGAACAATTTTACAATCTTAAATTAAGATGTAAAATTGATTTTTTGTACATACATATTATGCAATCGATATCAAGATGCGTAAAAATATGAACTTTACATATTTATGCAAATTAGCCGTTTTGATGTTATTGGAGTTGTCATAGAGTTGTCCTATAGCAATAGCGACAGTGTATTTGGAACAATTTTACAATCTTAAATTAAGATGTAAAATTGATTTTTTGGTACATACATATTATGCAATCGATATCAAGATGCGTAAAAATATGAACTTTACATATTTATGCAAATTAGCCGTTTTGATGTTATTGGAGTTGTCATAGAGTTGTTCTATAGCAATAGCGACAGTGTATTTGGAACAATTTTGCAATCTTAAATTAAGGTGTAAAATTGAGTTTTTGGTACATACATATTATGCAATCGATATCAAGATGCGTAAAAATATGAACTTTACATATTTATGCAAATTAGCCGTTTTGATGTTATTGGAGTTGTCATAGAGTTGTTCTATAGCAATAGCGACAGTGTATTTGGAACAATTTTACAATCTTAAATTAAGATGTAAAATTGATTTTTTGGTACATACATATTATGCAATCGATATCAAGATGCGTAAAAATATGAACTTTACATATTTATGCAAATTAGCCGTTTTGATGTTATTGGAGTTGTCATAGAGTTGTTCTATAGCAATAGCGACAGTGTATTTGGAACAATTTTACAATCTTAAATTAAGATGTAAATTGATTTTTTGGTACATACATATTATGCAATCGATATCAAGATGCGTAAAAATATGAACTTTACATATTTATGCAAATTAGCCGTTTTGATGTTATTGGAGTTGTCATAGAGTTGTTCTATAGCAATAGCGACAGTGTATTTGGAACAATTTTACAATCTTAAATTAAGATGTAAAATTGATTTTTTATACATACATATTATGCAATCGGTATCAAGATGCGTAAAAATATGAACTTTACATATTTATGCAAATTAGCCGTTTTTGATGTTATTGGAGTTGTCATAGAGTTGCCCTATAGCAATAGCGACAGTGTATTTGGAACAATTTAACAATCTTAAATTAAGATGTAAAATTGATTTTTTGGTATATACATATTATGCAATCGATATCAAGATGCGTAAAAATATGAACTTTACATATTTATGCAAATTAGCCGTTTTGATGTTATTGGAGTTGTCATAGAGTTGTTCTATAGCAATAGCGACAGTGTATTTGGAACAATTTTACAATCTTAAATTAAGATGTAAAATTGATTTTTTGGTACATACATATTATGCAATCGATTCAAGATGCGTAAAAATATGAACTTTACATATTTATGCAAATTAGCCGTTTTGATGTTATTGGAGTTGTCATAGAGTTGTTCTATAGCAATAGCGACAGTGTATTTGGAACAATTTTACAATCTTAAATTAAGATGTAAAATTGATTTTTTGGTACATACATATTATGCAATCGATATCAAGATGCGTAAAAATATGAACTTTACATATTTATGCTAATTACCCTTTTTGATGTTATTGGAGTTGTCATAGAGTTGTCCTATAGCAATAGCGACAGTGTATTTGGAACAATTTTACAATCTTAAATTAAGATGTAAAATTGATTTTTTGGTACATACATATTATGCAATCGATATCAAGATGCGTAAAAATATGAACTTTACATATTTATGCAAATTAGCCGTTTTGATGTTATTGGAGTTGTCATAGAGTTGTACTATAGCAATAGCGACAGTGTATTAGGAACAATTTTACAATCTTAAATTAAGATGTAAAATTGATTTTCTGGTACATACATATTATGCAATCGATATCAAGATGCGTAAAAATATGAACTTTACATATTTATGCAAATTAGCCGTTTTGATGTTATTGGAGTTGTCATAGAGTTGTTCTATAGCAATAGCGACAGTGTATTTGGAACAATTTTACAATCTTAAATTAAGATGTAAAATTGATTTTTTGATACATACATATTATGCAATCGATATCAAGATGCGTAAAAATATGAACTTTACATATTTATGCAAATTAGCCGTTTTGATGTTATTGGAGTTGTCATAGAGTTGTTCTATAGCAATAGCGACAGTGTATTTGGAACAATTTTACAATCTTAAATTAAGATGTAAAATTGATTTTTTGGTACATACATATTATGCAATCGATATCAAGATGCGCAAAAATATGAACTTTACATATTAATGCAAATTTGCCGTTTTGAAGTTATTGGAGTTGTCCCTATAGCAATAGCGACAGTGTATTTGGAACAATTTTACAATATTAAATTAAGATGTAAAATTGCTTTTTGGAACATTCATATTATGCAATCGATATCAAGATGCGTAAAAATATGAACTTTACATATTTATGCAAATTAGCCGTTTTGATGTTATTGGAGTTGTCATAGAGTTGTTCTATAGCAATAGCGACAGTGTATTTGGAACAATTTTACAATCTTAAATTAAGGTGTAAAATTGATTTTTTGGTACATACATATTATGCAATCGATATCAAGATGCGTAAAAATATGAACTTTACATATTTATGCAAATTAGCCGTTTTGATGTTATTGGAGTTGTCATAGAGTTGTTCTATAGCAATAGCGACAGTGTATTTGGAACAATTTTACAATCTTAAATTAAGATGTAAAATTGATTTTTTGGTACATACATATTATGCAATCGATATCAAGATGCGTAAAAATATGAACTTTACATATTTATGCAAATTAGCCGTTTTGATGTTATTGGAGTTGTCATAGAGTTGCCCTCTAGCAATAGCGACAGTGTATTTGGAACAATTTTACAATCTTAAATTAAGGTGTAAAATTGATTTTTTGGTACATACATATTATGCAATCGATATCAAGATGCGTAAAAATATGAACTTTACATATTTATGCAAATTAGCCGTTTTGATGTTATTGGAGTTGTCATAGAGTTGTTCTATAGCAATAGCGACAGTGTATTTGGAACAATTTTACAATCTTAAATTAAGATGTAAAATTGATTTTTTGGTACATACATATTATGCAATCGATATCAAGATGCGTAAAAATATGAACTTTACATATTTATGCAAATTAGCCGTTTTGATGTTATTGGAGTTGTCATAGAGTTGTTCTATAGCAATAGCGACAGTGTATTTGGAACAATTTTGCAATCTTAAATTAAGATGTAAAATTGATTTTTTGGTACATACATATTATGCAATCGATATCAAGATGCGTAAAAATATGAACTTTACATATTTATGCAAATTAGCCGTTTTGATATTTTTGGAGTTGTCATAGAGTTGTTCTATAGATATAGCGACAGTGTATTTGGAACAATTTTACAATCTTAAATTAAGATGTAAAATTGTTTTTTGGTACATAATACATATTATGCAATCGATATCAAGATGCGTAAAAATATGAACTTTACATATTTATGCAAATTAGCCGTTTTGATGTTATTGGAGTTGTCATAGAGTTGTTCTATAGCAATAGCGACAGTGTATTTGGAACAATTTTGCAATCTTAAATTAAGGTGTAAAATTGATTTTTTGGTACATACATATTATGCAATCGATATCAAGATGCGTAAAAATATGAACTTTACATATTTATGCAAATTAGCCGTTTTGATGTTATTGGAGTTGTCATAGAGTTGTTCTATAGCAATAGCGACAGTGTATTTGGAACAATTTTACAATCTTAAATTAAGATGTAAAATTGATTTTTTGATACATACATATTATGCAATCGATATCAAGATGCGTAAAAATATGAACTTTACATATTTATGCAAATTAGCCGTTTTGATGTTATTGGAGTTGTCATAGAGGTGTTCTATAGCAATAGCGACAGTGTATTTGGAACAATTTTACAATCTTAAATTAAGATGTAAAATTGATTTTTGGTACATACATATTATGCAATCGATATCAAGATGCGTAAAAATATGAACTTTACATATTTATGCAAATTAGCCGTTTTGATGTTATTGGAGTTGTCATAGAGTTGTTCTATAGCAATAGCGACAGTGTATTTGGAACAATTTTACAATCTTAAATTAAGATGTAAAATTGATTTTTTGGTACATACATATTATGCAATCGATATCAAGATGCGTAAAAATATGAACTTTACATATTTATGCTAATTAGCCGTTTTGATGTTATTGGAGTTGTCATAGAGTTGTCCTATAGCAATAGCGACAGTGTATTTGGAACAATTTTACAATCTTAAATTAAGATGTAAAATTGATTTTTTGGTACATACATATTATGCAATCGATATCAAGATGCGTAAAAATATGAACTTTACATATTTATGCAAATTAGCCGTTTTGATGTTATTGGAGTTGTCATAGAGTTGTTCTATAGCAATAGCGACAGTGTATTTGGAACAATTTTACAATCTTAAATTAAGATGTAAAATTGATTTTTTGGTACATACATATTATGCAATCGATATCAAGATGCGTAAAAATATGAACTTTACATATTTATGCAAATTAGCCGTTTTGATGTTATTGGAGTTGTCATAGAGTTGTTCTATAGCAATAGCGACAGTGTATTTGGAACAATTTTACAATCTTAAATTAAGATGTAAAATTGATTTTTTGGTACATACATATTATGCAATCGATATCAAGATGCGTAAAAATATGAACTTTACATATTTATGCAAATTAGCCGTTTTGATGTTATTGGAGTTGTCATAGAGTTGTTCTATAGCAATAGCGACAGTGTATTTGGAACAATTTTACAATCTTAAATTAAGATGTAAAATTGATTTTTTGGTACATACATATTATGCAATCGATATCAAGATGCGTAAAAATATGAACTTTACATATTTATGCAAATTAGCCGTTTTGATGTTATTGGAGTTGTCATAGAGTTGTTCTATAGCAATAGCGACAGTGTATTTGGAACAATTTTGCAATCTTAAATTAAGGTGTAAAATTGATTTTTTGATACATACACATTAAGCAATCGATATCAAGTTGCGTAAAAATATGAACTTTACATATTTATGCTAATTACCCTTTTTGAAGTTATGGGAGTTGTCATAGAGTTGCCCTATAGCAATAGCGACAGTGTATTTGGAACAATTTTACAATCTTAAATTAAGATGTAAAATTGATTTTTTGGTACATACATATTATGCAATCGATATCAAGATGCGTAAAAATATGAACTTTACATATTTATGCAAATTAGCCGTTTTGATGTTATTGGAGTTGTCATAGAGTTGTTCTATAGCAATAGCGACAGTGTATTTGGAACAATTTTACAATCTTAAATTAAGATGTAAAATTGATTTTTTGGTACATACATATTATGCAATCGATATCAAGATGCGTAAAAATATGAACTTTACATATTTATGCTAATTACCCTTTTTTGAAGTTATGGGAGTTGTCATAGAGTTGCCCTATAGCAATAGCGACAGTGTATTTGGAACCATTTCACAATCTTAAATTAAGTGTAAAATTGATTTTTTGGTACATACACAATGCAATCGATATTTTAAAAAATCTTAAATTGCTAATTACCCTTTTTGAAGAGTTGTCACAGAGTTGTTCTATAGCAAATGCCAAAGTGTATTTGGAACAATTTAACAATCTTAAATTATGAACTTTACATATTTATGCAAATTAGCCGTTTTGATGTTATTGGAGTTGTCATAGAGTTGTTCTATAGCAATAGCGACAGTGTATTTGGAACAATTTTACAATCTTAAATTAAGATGTAAAATTGATTTTTTGGTACATACATATTATGCAATCGATATCAAGATGCGTAAAAATATGAACTTTACATATTTATGCAAATTAGCCGTTTTGATGTTATTGGAGTTGTCACAGAGTTGTTCTATAAATCTTAAGATGTAAAATTGATTTTTTGATACATACATATTATGCAATCGATATCAAGATGCGTAAAAATATGAACTTTACATATTTATGCAAATTAGCCGTTTTGATGTTATTGGAGTTGTCATAGAGTTGTTCTATAGCAATAGCGACAGTGTATTTGGAACAATTTTACAATCTTAAATTAAGATGTAAAATTGATTTTTTGATACATACATATTATGCAATCGATATCAAGATGCGTAAAAATATGAACTTTACATATTTATGCAAATTAGCCGTTTTGATTTTATTGGAGTTGTCATAGAGTTGATCTATAGCAATAGCGACAGTGTATTTGCATCTTTTTTTTTTAAAATTTTT
>NW_026091273.1:0-6411 GCF_024586455.1 Bactrocera neohumeralis
ATCGATCAAGGGGTTAAAACCGGGAAAACCGGGAAATTTAAAAGTGAATAAAAACTGTTTAAAATTTTCCAAAAAGACTGCCGAGGTTTAAAGGGCAACCCTTTAGTGGAGAAGGGGGGTAAATTAACTTAAAAAGAAAAATTGATTTGGGAAACAAATGAATATCTACCGCCAAATGTGTATTACAAGAAAAAGGACTTTTTAACCCGAATTTTAAGATTGTCAATTTTCCAAAAGCACTGCCGTTATTTTATGCCCAAATTGGAAGATGAAAAAGGTAAATTAACTTAAAGATGTTAAATTAATGATTTAAAGCAACTCAATATCGACTGCTTAATATGTATATACAAGGAAATTCTTCCAAATGCACCGCCGTTATGGCTTTATGTCAACTTCAGTAAAATGAAGAAGGTAAATTAACTTAAATATGTTAAATTAATGATTTAAAGCAACTCAATATCGATAGCTAAATGTGTATATACAAGAAAAATCGACTTTAACCTGAATATAAGTCAAATTTTTGCTAAATGTGTATATACAAGAAAATCGACTTTATACCTGAATGTAGGATTGTCGAATTCTTCCAAATGCTCTGCCGTTATGGCTTTATGTCAACTTCAGTAAGATGAAGAAGGTAAATTAACTTAAAGATGTTAAATGAATGATTTAAAGCAACTCAGTATCGACTGCTAAATGTGTATATACAAGAAACTCTAATTTATACCTGAATATAAGATTGTCGAATTCTTCCAAATGCTCTGCCGTTTTGGCTTTATGTCAACTTCAGTAAGATGAAGAAGGTTAATTAACTTAAATATGTTAAATGAATGATTTAAAGCAACTCAGTATCGACTGCTAAATGTGTATATACAAGAAAATCGACTTTATACCGTGAATATAAGATTGTCGAATTCTTCCAAATGCACTGCCGTTATGGCTTTATGTCAACTTCAGTAAGATGAAGAAGGTAAATTAACTTAAAGATGTTAAATTAATGATTTAAAGCAATTCAATATCGGCTGCTAAATGTGTATATACAAGAAAATCGACTTTATACCTGAATATAAGATTGTCGAATTCTTCCAAATGCACTGCCGTAATGGCTTTATGTCAACTTCGGTAAGATGAAGAAGGTTTGTTATCTTAAATATGTTAAAGTAATGATTTGAAGCAGCTCAATATCGACTGCTTAATGTGTATATACAAGAAAATGGACTTTATACCTTAATCAAAGATTGTCGAATTCTTCCAAATGCACTGCCGTTATGGCTTTATAACAACTTCAGTAAGATGAAGAAGGTTTATTAACTTAAAGATGTTAAATTAATGATTTAGAGCAACCCAATATCGACTGCTTAATGTGTATATACAAGAAAATCGACTTTATACCTGAATAAAAGGTGGTCGAATTCTTCCAAATGCACTGCCGTTATGGCTTCATGTCACTTGGCCAAGATTAAGAAGGAAAATGACTTAAAGATGTTAAATGAATGATTTAATAAAAGCAAAACTCAATATCCATTGCTAAATGTATATACAAGAAAAATCGACTTTTTATACCTGGAATATGATTGTCGAGTTCTTCCAAACGCACCGTCGTTGTGGCTTTTATGTCAACTTCTGTGCAAGATGAAGAAGGTAAATTAACTTAAAGATGTTAAATTAATGATTTAAAGCAACTCAATATCGACTGCTTAATGTGTATATACAAGAAAATCGACTTTATACCTGAATATAAGATTGTCGAATTCTTCCAAATGCACTGCCGTTATGGCTTTATGTCAACTTCAGTAAGATGAAGAAGGTAAATTAACTTAAATATGTTAAATTAATGATTTGAAGCAACTCAATATCGATTGCTAAATGTGTATATACAAGAAAATGGACTTTATACCTGAATATAAGATTGTCGAATTCTTCCAAATGCACTGCCGTTATGGCTTTATGTCAACTTCAATAAGACGAAGAAGGAAAATGACTTAAAGATGTTAAATAAATGATTTAAAGCAACTCAATATCGACTGCTAAATGTGTATATACAAGAAAATCGACTTTTTACCTGAATATAAGATTATCGAATTCTTCCAAATGCACTGCCGTTATGGCTTTAATTCAACTTCAGTAAGATGAAGAAGGAAATTAACTTAAAGATGTTAAATTAATGATTTAAAGCAACTCAATATCGACTGCTAAATGTGTATATACAAGAAAATCGACTTTATACCTGAATATAAGATTGTCGAATTCTTCCAAATGCACTGCCGTTATGGCTTTATGTCAACTTCAGTAAGATGAAGAAGGTAAATTAACTTAAATATGTTAAATTAATGATTTAAAGCAACTCAATATCGACTGCTAAGTGTGTATATACAAGAAAATCGAATTTATACCTGAATATAAGATTGTCGAATTCTTCCAAATGCACTGCCGTTATGGCTTTATGTCAACTTCAGTAAGATGAAGAAGGTAAATTAACTTAAAGATGTTAAATTAATGATTTAAAGCAACTCAATATCGACTGCTTAATGTGTATATACAAGAAAATGGACTTTATACCTGAATATAAGATTGTCGAATTCTTCCAAATGCACTGCCGTTATGGCTTTATGTCAACTTCAGTAAGATGAAGAAGGTAAATTAACTTAAATATGTTAAATTAATGATTTACAGAAAACAATATCGACTGCTAAATGTGTATATACAAGAAAAATCGACCTTTATACCTATGGAATATAAAATTGTCGAAATTATCAAAATGCACTGCCGTTATGCCTTATGTCAATACAGAAGGTGAAGAAAGTTAGTTAACTTTGAATATAGTAAATTAATGATGAACAACTTCAACATCGACTGCTTTTTAATATATAAGAAAATTGACTTTTACCTGAATAGGTAAGATTGTCGGAATACTTTTAACAGCTTACAGCAGGATTGGCGTCACACCAAGTAAGATGAAGAAGGCAAATTGACTTAAATATGTTAAACTAATGATTCAAAAACTCAATATCGATTGCTAAATGTATATATACAAGAAAATCAACTTTATACCGAATATAAGATTGTCGAATTTTTAAAATACTCGTTGTTATGGTTTATGTCAACTTCTTAATAAGATGAAGAGGGCTAAATAACTTAAAGATGTTAATCAACGATTAGCACTAATATCGACTGCCAAATGTGTATGTATAAGCAAGAAAATGGAATTTATACCTTAATATAATATTGTCGAATTCTTCCAAATGCACTGCCGTTATGGCTTTATGTCAACTTCAGTAAGATGAAGAAGGTAAATTAACTTAAAGATGTTAAATTAATGGAAAGCAACTCAATATCGACTGTTAAATGTATATACAAGAAAATCGACTTTTTATACTCTGAATATGAGATTATCGAATTTTCCAAATGCGCTTTCGTCATATGGCTTTTATGTCAATTCATTTTCAATAAGATGAAGGTAAATTAACTTAAAGATGTTAAACTAATGATTTAAAGCAATTCAGTATCGACTGCTAAATGTGTATATACAAGAAAATCGACTTTTTACCTGAATATAAGATTGTCGAAATCTTCCAAATGCACTGCCGTTATGGCTTTATATCAACTTCAGTAAGATGAAGAAGGTAAATTAACTTAAAGATGTTAAATAAATGATTTAAAGCAACTCAATATCGACTGCTAAATGTGTATATACAAGAAAATCGAATTTATACCTGAATATAAGATTGTCGAATTCTTCCAAATGCACTGCCGTTATGGCCTTATGTCAATTTCACAAGATGAAGAAGGAAATTAACTTAAAATAACAAGGAATGATTTTAGCAACTTCAATATCGATTACAATGTATATACAAGAAACAACTTATACCTGAATAAGGAGATTGTCGAATTTTTCCCAAACGCACAGCCGTTGGCTTTGCGTCAACTTCAGTAAGAAGAAGAAGGTAAATTAACTTAAAGATGTTAAATTAATGATTTAAAGCAACTCAATATCGATTGCTGAATGTGTATATACAAGAAAATCGACTTTATACCTGAATATAAGATTGTCGAATTTTTCCAAATACACTGTCGTTATGGCCTTATGTCAACTTCAATAAGATGAAGAAAGTTAATTAACTTAAAGATGATAAAGTAATGATTTAAAGAAGCTCAATATCGACTGCTTAATGTATATACAAGAAAATCGACTTTATCCCTGAATATAAGATTGTCGAATTTTTCCAAATGCAATGGCTTTATGTTCAGGAAGGTGGAAGAAAGCACTAACTTAAAGATGTAGTACGATTTAAAGCAATTCAGTATCGGCTGCAAAATGTATATACAAGAAAATGGACTTTATACCTGAATATAAGATTGTCGAATTCTTCCAAATGCACTGCTGTTATGGCTTTATGTCAACGTCAATAAGATGAAGAAGGTAAATTAACTTAAATATGTTAAATTAATGATTTACAACTAAATATCGACCGATTATGGAATGTATATACAAGAAAATCGACTTATACCTGAATATAAGTTTACGAATTCCCAAATGTTCTGCTGTTATGGCTTTTATGTCATCCTCGACAGATGAAGAAGGAAACTAACTTAAAGATGTTAAATTAATGATTTAAGGCAACCTAATATCGATTATTAAATGTATATACAAGAAAATGAATTTCATATACCTGAATAAAGATTGTCGAATTTTTCCAAAATGGTCTTCTGCACAGGTCTTTATGTCAACCTCTCACAAGATGAAGAAGGTAAATTAACTTAAAGATGTTAAATTAATGATTTAAAGTAAACCAATATCGACTGCTAAATATGGCAAGAAAAATTGACTTTATACCTGAATATAAGATTGCGCAATTTTCCAATGCGCTGTCGTTATGGCCTTTGCGTCAATCTCAACAAGGGGAAAGGTAAATTTAACTTAAAGATGTTAAATTAATGATTTAAATTTCAATATCGATTGCTTTTAATGATATACAAGAAAATGGACTTTGTACCTGAATATAAGATTTTCGAATTCTTCCAAATGCACTGCCGTTATGGCCTTATGTCAACTTCAATAAGATGAAGAAGGTAAATTAACTTAAAGATGTTAAATTAATGATTTAAAGCAACTCAATATCGACTGCTAAATGTGTATATACAAGAAAATCAACTTCATACCTGAATATAAGATTGTCGAATTCTTCCAAATGCACTGCCGTTATGGCTTTATGTCAACTTCAGTAAGATGAAGAAGGTAAATTAACTTAAAGATATGTTAAATTAATGATTTAAAGCAACTCAATAATATCGACTGCTAAATGTGTATATACAAGAAAATCGACTTTATACCTGAATATAAGATTGTCGAATTCTTCCAAATGCACTGCCGTTATGGTTTTATGTCAACTCGGTAAGATGAAGAAGGTAATCTTTAAAATGTTAAGAAGGTACTCATAATTAACTTAAAGATGTTAAATTAATGATTTAAATGCATTTCAATATCGACTTCAGTTAATGTATATACAAGAAAATCGACTTAAATATGTTAAATGAATGATAAGACAACTCGAATTCTGTATATAAAGAAAATGGACTAATTTATTCAAATGCACTGCCGTTATGGCTTTATGTCAACTTCAGTAAGATGAAGAAGGTAAATTAACTTAAAGATGTTAAATTAATGATTTAAGGCAATTCAATATCGACTGCTAAATGTGTATATACAAGAAAATGGACTTTATACCTGAATATAAGATTGTCGAATTCTTCCAAATGCACTGCCGTTATGGCTTTTATGTCAACTTCAATAAGATAAAGAAGGTAAATTAACTTAAAGATGTTAAATTAATGATTTAAGGCAATTCAATATCGACTGCTTAATGTGTATATACAAGAAAATGGACTTTATACCTGAATATAAGATTGTCGAACTTCTCCCAAATGCACTGCCGTTATGGTAATTCTTTTTAAATGCCTCCGTTATGGCTTTATTCAACCCCTTTGGGAAGATGAAAAAGGGAAAAAACTTAAAATGTTAAATTTGATTTAAAGGGGGTTTAAATTGTTTTTTTAAAAGTTAAAAGAAAAAAGGACTTTTTACCTGAATATAAGATTGTCGAATTCTTCCGAATGCACTGCCGTTATGGCTTTATGTCAACTTCGATAAGATGAATAAGGCTAATTAACTTAAATATTTGATGTTGTTGATTTGAAGCAACTCAATATCGACTTCAAAATGTTTTATACAAGAAAATCAATTTTTACCTGAATAAAGATTGGAATTTTTTCCAAAATTTCCCCGCCTTTGGTTTATGTCAACTTCAATAAGAGAAGAAAGGAAAATTTAAAGATTTTTAAATTAAAAGATTTTTAAAAAAATTTAATATCGGGTTTCTTAAAAGTAATATAAAAGAAAAACGACTTTTAACCGAA
>NW_026091274.1:0-9861 GCF_024586455.1 Bactrocera neohumeralis
GAAACAAACATGTTTGCTGTTCTATTTTACATATGCAAAGGAAAGCAAATCTAAAAATCCAAAAATTTTTTTTAATTAAAAATTGGGGACCATGTGAAAATAATTTTATAAAGTTTAGTTTGCTTTTTTTCCCAAATAAATTTAGAAAAATAAAAAAAAGGTTTTTTTATCGATGACCTTCATTTAGATTTTTAAATTTCAGCCTTTTTCATTCAATTTAGTTACCCTTTTCTTTTTTTTGTTTTATTTTTATAAAACAAAAAATTAAAAAAAAAAAAATTTTTTTTTTTTTTTTCATCTTTTTTTATTTTGATGCTAAGCGGGTTTTGGAACAAATGGGAAGTTGACTTCCCCCCGTTTTTTTTAAGGGGGCTTTTAATAAGTTACTTCTAGAAAATGTGAGCACCTCACCTGTCCTATTTTTACCTACTGTTGCACCCGAAAATTTTTTGACCACCTAACGGAAACCCCTTTAAAAAACTAATCGAGATAGAATAATTCCCTAAAAAAAGTTACAGCTCAAATTTTTCAAAATCAATTAGCCTCAATATTTAATTTAAAAATAATTTTTAACCAAAGAGATTCATTGTTTTTTTTAAAAAATTTGAAAATTTTTTTAGATAGAAAAAAAATCCCTTTGAGAAAAACGTTTTAAAAAGATATTCACATTAAAAAATTTTTTGGGCAAAAATTTTGAAAATTTTTTAAGGAATTTTTTTTTGTTCCTCCGAATTTTTGACATTTTACGGTTTTTTAAAGATAAATTATTTTTACATATTTTGGGAGGCTTTTTTGTCAACACAATGTAGTTCCGAAACGGGATTTAAAAAAACAAAAGAAAAATGTTTTTTTCCAAAATCTTTTTGTTTTTATTAAAATACCCCCTTCAAACAGTTTTTTCCCGGCCCAAAAGGCATGTCGAACGAGGGATCTTTGGGCCCGGAATCCGTCGAAAGGGGGCCCCCATTTGTTTCCTCACGTTCATAACGCTTTCCCTTTCAGAAAATGTATTTCAAAAGGAAAAAGCCGGGGGGACTTTCGGGGAATGGGGAGGGGTTAAAAGGAAAAAAAGTGAGGGTCAAAAATCGGCCGGTCGACCGATGAGCGGCCAAGGGCCAAAACCCCAAATTTTACTTCAATTGGGCCCCGAAAGTCCCCACGTTTCAATGGAATTTTGTTTTGGTAAAAATTTTCCAATTTTAAAAAAAATTTAATTTGGGGGCTTTGTTCAAGCTCATTTTCCAAATAACAAAAATCCCCCATTTTAAATTCAATAACTTACTTCCCAACTAAATGCCCTAAAATTTCCCCATAACATAAAAAACAGATTCTAACGCAACCGGGGCCCCCGGAAATTCAAAAATTTTGTTTTCTTTAACGCTCCCTGGAAAAGGAGTGATACTTAAAACCCCCCCAATAAATTTGTGGTTTCGGGAGTTGTTATTCTTAACAACAATCCCGCTTTCGTTTAAATTTTAAATTTCGATTTACCTGATGGAAAAATCCAGGGGAAAAATTTTTTTATACTTTTTTTTTGTAAATATAAAAAAAATTTCGACAAAACTTTTTCGATACCCAACCCCCCGATAATATGCATATATAAAAAATTGGTGATTCACCACTTTTTGTTTTAATCTGAAGGTTTTCCCCGGATTTTAAGTTAATAGTATAAAATTTTGGTTTCACCCCGTTTTTACCTTTTTACTTTTTGGGAAGTTTTTTTCCCATTTTGGAAATTGGGTTTTTATGATATATGTAAATACATACATATATGTATTGATATAATATCAATATGTAATATATATGTATGTATAGATATTTTTATTTTTTTTTTGGATTCAGCATTTTGATGAAATTTAAAACTTAACTTAAGAAAAACCCAAATTGTATGAACTTCCCCAAACATATTATATTACCCCAAAAAGACAAATTTTAACGTTAATTTCCCCTTTTCACATGCTGAGTCGAAGTGCCAAAAAATTTGAACAACTCATTATGCACAAGTATATTAATTATTTCTCAGAAAATCCAATTTTTTAAAACCCAATAATAAAAAGTGGATCAAACATTTTAATGTAACATTTTGTTTTGCTTGTTTTTTGTTTTTTGCAAAATTTGATTTGATTTGCTTTTCTCAAAAAGGGGAGGGGGTTCATCTTTGTGGAGGAAAAATAAATGTATATATGTACTACATTTTGGAAAAAAGGAAAATAAAAGTATCGAAAAAAAGAGAATTTTAAATCGTTGTTTTTCTCATGTTCGTAAATCCATATAATAAAAAAAATTACATTTTTTTTTTTTTTTTTTATTTAATTTTATTTTCAAAAAATGTAATTCATCAGTTTTTAAGAGAAAAATTTATAAAGTTATCTTTTTAAAATTTTCATTAAACCTACTTTATAATCCCCCCAACTATTTTTTTAAATTTTTTCTAAAAGGTGGGGTGCCTAATTTTCCTTCATCCCTGTTTTTTAAATTTTGAATGGTTTTTAAAAAGTTTTGTAATTAAAAAAAAATATTCCTCTAGGTGTTTTTTACCGTTATTTGTTTAAAGGTGGGAAAAAATATTTTTTATTATCCTTTGGGGCCCTACTCAAGGGGAAAATTAAAAAAAAAATTTAAAAACAGCCTTTTGACTTTAAACAATAATTTTTGTTGAGGTTTTGAAAAATAAAAATAAATAATATAATTTTGTTAAATGAATCCAAAAGGAAAGCCAGAGAACGCTGTGTTAGGCATTCATTTCTTTGGATTTGACCCAGTTTGAATTTTAGCACAAAATTTCGTATTTAGCTGAATTCAAAAATTTATGAAACACCGTCAAAACTGGCCGATTTTGTATTTTTGACAGATGTTTGAGTCTGGCCTTTGCTTTTCCAAAAAGGGTGGGTTTTATATTTAAAAATTAATTGGATATTCGAAACAAATTTTAATATTTTTTTAAAAAGGAAAAAAAAACAAACATTTTCAATTTTTTCCAATTTTAACTTTTTTTTTTTTTTCACTTTTTTTATTATTTAAATAAACAAATTTCACTATCAGCTGTCTAAATGCACAAGTCTGCCGTCTGTCACCATGATAAATTTTCAATGTGCATTAGCGCGCATAAGCATTTAATTTTGCTCGTCTGTCAGGGCTATAAGTGGTTGTTGTCATACGCAAGCGTTTACAAATAATGAGCTCATAGAGTTGAACATTTTAATTTGAATTACAGTTGCACTTTTCGTTGCTACCTCTTTCTTTGAACTGCTAATAATCTCCGCTTATACTACCATAATCACAATTAATGCGCGCTTTTTTCAGTGCTACTGCACTCCAACGCCACCGTAAAATGTAACATTGGTGCACACAGAAATACCCACCATGAGTGCCACCACCACCATCTCAGTAATTACGTGTATATCGTTCGGCAGTGTCCTATTGTAATAAATGTCGCCATAACTCGTGATGCGTTCTTAATGAATTGATAATGAATGAGTGTTTCATTCGGTTGTGTTCCATCTATTTCCTTTGTCCTTCCACCGTTGACTATGCTTAGTTTTAATTAAATTTTCTGGTAGCGCGGTAGCATGACAAAAAGTAGGTCAAGCCCCTCCACCTCCTCTCCTGTACATTTGGTTTGCCTAATTCCGACAATGACAACATTTAAAAATCACTTTTCCATTTTCACTTCTGCGATTTTCATAATTTTCGCATACATCTACTCCGCTTCTCCCACTTGTTTTATCTATCAATTGCGCATTTTAAGATTGCGCATTCATTCAGTCATCTGCTTCGAAGCATGAGCGCAATTGTCATAAAACTGAATTTTGAATGCTCATCATAGAGCTCCTCAAGTCTGCATACGGGCCATGCGTCCTTGACAATTCATTTACTGCGACTATCAAGTGGGATCAGGTGGATTAAAACACAAAACAGTGAAGCAAATAATCATCACATCCCTTGCTGACTCTTTTGATTTGCTTATCAAATTAACAATTTGCACTTGTCCACATAGGCATACACATTTGTACATGCAAGTAGGCTTGTATGGAGCTGGCTCTGCACCGAAAAATGTCGCTCCTGCCAGGGCTTTTTGATGCTAATTCATTTCACGAGCTCATAAATCGCAAATCCTGCTGGTATGTAGCAAATGCTCGAAAAGCAAAGCGCCAGCAAAAAAATCGACCCACAATAGCACGCACTCAAACATTTGCATTGTTTATACATACTTGTACATATGTGTGTATGCGTATTCCTCAGATGTATTTGGATGTGTATATAAGTACATACATATGTATCAACTGCGCTCTTTAATTTTGCTATTTATCCATATTTTCACAATTTCTTTCGTTCGGTACGCCTGCGTTGTAGGAAGTGTGTAAGCGTCACAATTATGAATACCATAATACGGTATAATCCTCGAGTTTTATCACCTCACAATTTAAGCTCATATGAGGTAAGTAAGTATGTGTAAAAAATATAAGCTCTATGAGCTGATAAAAGCACACATGCAATCATGTATTACTTATATCAACCACTGTAGCCCATAAACTCACTTTATATACATTTCATATCAGAATATGCCAGTATATAATTTTTTCGCCACTATGGAGCCCACGATGGACTGTAGGTCACTTTTAAAAAATTAAAAAAATGTATTTCAATTCATTTGTATAAAACCGCTAACGCCGAATATTAAAAATCTTTCAGAAAACCTATCAAAAATGCTTGCTTCAAATGCTCTGTAAAATGTCACGATATTTCACACTACAGTAGTCGTAGAATGAATGAATGAATTTGTCTGGAAACATGTGAAAAGTGAGACACTGTGCCCCATATTGAAGTTTTGCAATCCGGCGAGTTTGCCACCGTTACAATCACACTAGTCACATGCATACAACAAAGCCACACATCAGCTTATATACTCATCCAATCGTAAATTTGTATATATGTACATATGCACGTATGTAAATACATAGAAATATGCATATTTGTAAGAAACGTGCGTCTTCCTACACATTCACAGGATGTCAATTTCTTGGGGTTTGCAACACCGGCGAATGTGACATTTTACACCAGCACTTTCCGGCCGCAGCTCGCAAGTTTAGTAGGGTAAGCGGGGTGTTGTCTGTCTGCAAACGAGTAGATAGAGTGATGTAGTGCCTAGATGGATGTAGCGCTGGAAAAGCGCTGACTTCTCATACCAACGCATTATTCCATATTTTTGCCATGTAATGAAAAAAATGGTTTTTATCGCACGAGTTCGTGCGCACTGTGCAAATAATTCATACAGGTATGTACATACATTGCATGTATATAAGTACAGTGGACCAATAAAGTTTACATACACCTAGTTCTATTAAATTACGACATGTTTATTTGTTATAAAATTAATAAATTTTGTGTTTTTTTTCTATTTACTTCAAAAGGTGTATATTGAACATTAATTTTAGCATACCAAAATATTTTTTACACAAATAAAAAATAATGCTAAAGCTTAAAATGGTATAATTTATATCAAAAGTTTACGTACACTAAAGATTAATTATATAAATCAAAAGAAATTTCAATAATTTTAGCGGTTTTGGCCTACATTTTGTTGCTATTATTGTCCCTAGACGTCGATGTATGCTCCCCACTCGATTTCTAGTATTATTTCCGGATATTTTGACACACATTTTGAATAGGATTAATGTATGGTGATTGCAGGACCAATGGAGTTACTTTTAATTCCATAACAACCTTGCACGTACAAGATAAGACGGGTGTTTTGAATCGTTATCCTGTTGTAAATAGAAGTTTGTTCCTTAAAATGTTCAGATACATATGCTTATTCATTTTTTTACTTTACCGTTGGCAACACATTTTTTCCTTGCGACGCCTCATTTCATTCTCCACACTTTTCGTGATCTATTCGAACCAAATATATTACATTTTTTTTCGGCGGTGAACACAATGTTTTCCCAAAACCAATACGGTTTGTTTAAATATTTTTTGGAACCGCCGATCCCTTCCTTTTATTAACTTTACTTATGTATGGCTTACGATGTGCGATTCGTCTATGAAAACCAGCACTATTCAACACATTCCCTACTGTTTTGAGACATTTTTTTTGTATACATTTCAAAAAATTGATAAGCATATGTATCTGAACATTTTAAGAAAAAAATTTAAATTTTAAGTGTGCTTAAATCGGTTGTTAATAGCGGCCTTCTATTTACAACGGATAACGATTCAAAACAGCCGTCTTATCTTGTACGCAGGGTTGTTATGGAATTAGAAGTAACTCCATAGGTCCCCGCAATCACCATACATTAATCCTATTCGAAATATCTGGAACTTTTGGAAAATCGTATTCAAAAACATCGGATTTCATCAAAAAAAGGCCGAAAAGCTGGATCATGGACTTAGTGGGTCAAAATATCCGGAAATAATACCAGAAATCGAGTGGGAGCATACATCCACGCCTAGGGGCAATAATAGCAACAAAGTGCAGGCCAAAACCTAAAACTATTGTAATTACTTTTGGTTTATATAATTGATCTTTTAGTGTATGTGAACTTTTTTGATATAAATTATGCCCATTTTAAGCTCTAGCATTCATTTTTTTATAATGTGTAAAAAAAAAAAAAATATTTCGATATACTAAACTTAATTTTAAATAAACATCTTTTGAAATGGATAGAAAAAAACCACAAAATTTAATCATTTTATAACAAATAAACGTGTCGTAGTTTAGTAGAACTAAGTGTATGTAAACTTTATTGGTCCACTGTAAAAAGAGTGCTCCTAAATGGTGCTACATGCAATGGGTGAAGAAGGAGCTGAAGAGCGAACGTTGCTGCAGTTTCAGAGGGCATGTGTACCCGAGTGAGATGTATAATTTCGGTGCTTTTACTTTTGTACATACGTTCATAAATACTTATACTATACATAAAAGTACATATATTCATGTACACACCCTGCAAGCCACGGCTAACCACTTTTGTCAAATAATTCAATACAACTACACATTTTTCTCTATGCACCAGCACCAACGCACATTTTCAGGTTATTTTTTTGTTTTACCTAAATGCCTGAGTGGCCAGAAACGATTCTTTTACACATGGCTCAAGCAGCTCACTACTTCCGGTCTTTGACCAAGTATCCTCTGGGTAGCCTAAGAACATCCGTTCGAAGGCGAGCTAAAGTGAGAAGGCGAAACGTCCCCTACTTAGGGTTGTGCGCTGGGTTTGGGACCCGCCACGTAAAAACTCATACCAATGAAAAGGAACAACATCCCGCAAAACTAATACGGTTGTGTAAGCTTACGTTGAGCAATGCCAAAAGCTCCGTCAGGATCAGGAAGGATCTCTTCGAGCCGTTCGATACCAAACGAGGTTTCAGACAAGGCGACTCCCTATCGTGCGACTTCTTCAACTTGCTTCGGGAGAAAATAGTTCGAGCTGCAGAACTAAATAGAGAAGGTACCATCTTCTTTAATAGTGTACAGTTGCTGGCGTATGCCGATGATATTGATTTCTTGGGCTCAACACCCGCGCCGTTAGTTGGCTTTCTTTTAGAATGTATAAGGCAGCGAAGCAAATGGGTCTGGTGTTGAACCAGGCAAGACGAAATATCTCCTGTCATCAAACAAACAGTCGTCGCACTCGCCACTTGGCTCTCACGTCACTGTTGACAGTCATAACTTTGAAGTTGTAGATAATTTCGTCTATTTAGGAACCAGTATTAACACCACCAACAATGTCAGCCTGGAAATCCAACGCAGGATTGCTCTTGCCAACAGGTGCTACTTCGGACTGAGTAGACAATTGAAAAGTAAAGTCCTCTCTCGACGAACAAAAACCAAACTCTATAAGTCGCTCATAATTCCCATCCTGCTATATGGTGCAGAGGCGGACGATGACAGCAACCGATGAGTCGACGTTACGAGTTTTCGAGAGAAAGGTTTTGCGAAAGATTTATGGTCCTTTGTGCATTGGATACGGCGAATAGTGCGATGGAACGATGAGCTGTACGAGATATACGACGACATTGACATAGTTCAGCGAATTAGAAGACAGCGGTCATGTTGTCCGGATGGACGAAAACACTCCAGCTCTGAAAGTATTCGATGCTGTACCCGCCGGGGGAAGCAGAGAAAGAGGAAGACCTCCACTCCGTTGGAAGGACCAAGTGGAGAAGGACCTGGCTTCGCTTGGAATATCCAATTGGCGCCACGTAGTGAAAAGAAGAAGCGACTGGCGCGCTGTTGTTAACTCGGCTATAATCGCGTAAGCGGTGCCTACGCCAATTAAGAAGAAGAAGAAATGCGACGAAAAAAAGTTTCATTAATTTCTTGATTTATTTGAATGAGTGCAAAGGAGAAAACATAATTGTCAATAGTGCCAAAAGAAAATCCGAAAAAGGGTAATAAACAAACGATTGAAAGACGCATGTAATTCGTGCTCGTACAACAAGAAGGTAAGTAAGTGAATTTTTTTAAATAATTTGCAAATAATTACTTCATTTCATCATCAGAACTGAAATAGCAGCAGCAACAGTATCATTAGAAGCAGAATCTAAATTGTTAAGTAAGTATGTGAAAATAAGTATGTGTTGTTTGAAATTGGATTGCGCAGTCAATATAATACGCAAAAATATTATACATATGTACATATGTAAGTATGTATTTTATGCGTTTAAGGAAACCTGCACAATCCAATATAATATGTGAAAACAAATGTTTGTTTTTATTTTAAATAATCAGATAATTTCATTCTTTTCTTTCAGGCATTATTGTCATTTTATATAATTAATCTTTATTTTCAGATATTAATAATTTTATTGAACATATGTACACATTTGTAATTCTGTAAAAATGTTTATTAATAAAGAAAAATAAAAATTTAAACTTAAAATGTTTAGAATTTTAAAATATTTTAAATTAGGAAAGAGAAAATGCAGCCCTGCATCAGCCGTCGATTGGGGATATTAGAGCAGGACAGATATACTTTTTTATATGACACTGCAGAATGAGCGCAACAGAGATTTAGATCACATGTATACGTTGGTGTGTGAGAAAAGTGGATAGAATCTTCCGCATGCCTATGGCAATCTAACCACATTTTTACTACCTACTGTTTCACTGGATTTTTAACCGCTCGTGGCTGGCAGGGCCTATAGCTGCTTACACTCACAAGTATAAATGTGTGTCCGGGCACAAATTGAATTTTTAAAATTATGTGACACTTTTCTTCGTTCTTTCAGTGTTTCGCATAATTCGCTTTCACACAAATTTCCGTCAACGAAAAGTATCTTTTTTGCTGTTCGCTAACTTTTTATTTTTATGTGCTTTTGTTAAAATTTATGCATGGCTTTGATTGTTCTTAATTTGCATTTGCTTTTATATGTGTTCCCAGTTGGAAAAATTACATATTTATGTACATTATTTACGATGAATTTTATTTAATTGTATGTACTATATGGTATTTTAAGCCTGTTACACATATATCGTACATACATATGTTTGTATATACGAGGACACACAAAAGGATAACTATAACTAAATTTACCGATGATTGTACACATCATGGTCTCTTCCACTTAGACACAACTGTTATATACCTTCATAGTGATATGTTCGTAACGCTTTTCCCAACTGCCATAAAAGTCAATAGTTACAAGCAAACGAGCCCATATATTATTTTTAATTACGTCTTTGCTTTTACGCATATAATTATAAATTATTTACAGACTTATAATTGTTATTCCACGAATATCCAAAACTCCGCTGTATGTCAATTGGTTTTCTTTAGTTCCGAGAAGGATCAACTCGCAAGAACAAATAAAAACAAGTAAATTAATTACCACATCGACTTGCTTTAAAGCGTTTGATTC
>NW_026091275.1:0-7677 GCF_024586455.1 Bactrocera neohumeralis
TTGTATTTTGTAAATTTTATTCATAATTTTTTTTAAAAAAAAACCATAAAATTTGAAAACTACGGTTCTTTTTTTGGGTTGTTTGGGTTTCATGAATTTTTTTTTTGAAGAAAATTTTCATTTTTTGGGGCTGCGTTTTATGGTCCATTCGAAACCTTTTTGGGCAACTTTTTCCATTTCCCCGGGAATAGCCCAAATTTTTCGGAAATGTTGTTTTCCCAAAGCGGAATAGTTATTTATTTTTTAGATTAGACTTGACGAGCCCCACAAAAAAAATTAAAAGGGTTAAATCGATGATTTTTCCAACTTGGGTCCATTTCTTGAGATGGTTCTCCGAATTTTTTCCCAAAGGCCCATAGAATCGCGACCCAAAAGCGCCATTTTGTTGAAACCAAGTAACCAAGTTCAGTTTTCCTTTTTCAACAAAAAGTTTGTTAATGAACATGGATCGCCATTCACCGTAACGTTGGTCCAAAATTTTTTAAAAAAATACGGCCCAACTTCCATATGCACTGCCGTTATGGCTTTATGTCCACTTCAGTAAGATGAAGAAGGCAAATTAACTTAAATATGTTAAGCTAATGATTTGAAGCAACTCAATGTCGTTTGCTAAATGTGTATATACAAGAAAATCGACTTTATACCTTAATATAAGATTGTGGAATTCTTTCAAATGCACTGCCGTTATGGCTTTATGTCCACTTCAGTAAGATGAAGAAGGCAAATTAACTTAAATATGTTAAACTAATGATTCGAAGCAACTCAATGTCGTTTGCTAAATGTGTATATACAAGAAAATCGACTTTATACCTTAATATAGGATTGTGGAATTCTTCCAAATGCACTGCCGTTATGGCTTTATGTCCACTTCAGTAAGATGAAGAAGGCAAATTAACTTAAATATGTTAAACTAATGATTTGAAGCAACTCAATATCGATTGCTAAATGTGTATATACAAGAAAATCGACTTTATACCTTAATATAAGATTGTGGAATTCTTCCAAATGCACTGCCGTTATGGCTTTATGTCCACTTCAGTAAGATGAAGAAGGCAAATTAACTTAAATATGTTAAACTAATGATTTGAAGCAACTCAATGTCGTTTGCTAAATGTGTATATACAAGAAAATCGACTTTATACCTTAATATAGGATTGTGGAATTCTTCCAAATGCACTGCCGTTATGGCTTTATGTCCACTTCAGTAAGATGAAGAAGGCAAATTAACTTAAATATGTTAAACTAATGATTTGAAGCAACTCAATGTCGTTTGCTAAATGTGTATATACAAGAAAATCGACTTTATACCTTAATATAAGATTGTGGAATTCTTCCAAATGCACTGCCGTTATGGCTTTATGTCCACTTCAGTAAGATGAAGAAGGCAAATTAACTTAAATATGTTAAACTAATGATTTGAAGCAACTCAATGTCGTTTGCTAAATGTGTATATACAAGAAAATCGACTTTATACCTTAATATAAGATTGTGGAATTCTTCCAAATGCACTGCCGTTATGGCTTTATGTCCACTTCAGTAAGATGAAGAAGGCAAATTAACTTAAATATGTTAAACTAATGATTTGAAGCAACTCAATGTCGTTTGCTAAATGTGTATATACAAGAAAATCGACTTTATACCTTAATATAAGATTGTGGAATTCTTCCAAATGCACTGCCGTTATGGCTTTATGTCCACTTCAGTAAGATGAAGAAGGCAAATTAACTTAAATATGTTAAACTAATGATTTGAAGCAACTCAATGTCGTTTGCTAAATGTGTATATACAAGAAAATCGACTTTATACCTTAATATAAGATTGTGGAATTCTTCCAAATGCACTGCCGTTATGGCTTTATGTCCACTTCAGTAAGATGAAGAAGGCAAATTAACTTAAATATGTTAAACTAATGATTTGAAGCAACTCAATATCGATTGCTAAATGTGTATATACAAGAAAATCGACTTTATACCTTAATATAAGATTGTGGAATTCTTCCAAATGCACTGCCGTTATGGCTTTATGTCCACTTCAGTAAGATGAAGAAGGCAAATTAACTTAAATATGTTAAACTAATGATTTGAAGCAACTCAATGTCGTTTGCTAAATGTGTATATACAAGAAAATCGACTTTATACCTTAATATAAGATTGTGGAATTCTTCCAAATGCACTGCCGTTATGGCTTTATGTCCACTTCAGTAAGATGAAGAAGGCAAATTAACTTAAATATGTTAAACTAATGATTTGAAGCAACTCAATGTCGTTTGCTAAATGTGTATATACAAGAAAATCGACTTTATACCTTAATATAGGATTGTGGAATTCTTCCAAATGCACTGCCGTTATGGCTTTATGTCCACTTCAGTAAGATGAAGAAGGCAAATTAACTTAAATATGTTAAACTAATGATTTGAAGCAACTCAATATCGATTGCTAAATGTGAATATACAAGAAAATCGACTTTATACCTTAATATAAGATTGTGGAATTCTTCCAAATGCACTGCCGTTATGGCTTTATGTCCACTTCAGTAAGATGAAGAAGGCAAATTAACTTAAATATGTTAAACTAATGATTTGAAGCAACTCAATATCGATTGCTAAATGTGTATATACAAGAAAATCGACTTTATACCTTAATATAAGATTGTGGAATTCTTCCAAATGCACTGCCGTTATGGCTTTATGTCCACTTCAGTAAGATGAAGAAGGCAAATTAACTTAAATATGTTAAACTAATGATTCGAAGCAACTCAATGTCGTTTGCTAAATGTGTATATACAAGAAAATCGACTTTATACCTTAATATAGGATTGTGGAATTCTTCCAAATGCACTGCCGTTATGGCTTTATGTCCACTTCAGTAAGATGAAGAAGGTTAATTAACCTAAATATGTTAAACTAATGAGTTGAAGCAACTCAATGTCGATTGCTAAATGTGTACAAGGAAATCGACTTTATACCTTAATATAAGATTGTGGAATTCTTCCAAATAGCACTGCCGTTATGGCGTTATGTCCACTTCAGTAAGATGAAGAAGGCAAATTAACTTAAATATGTTAAACTAATGATGTGAAGCAACTCAGTATCGATTCCAAAGTGTGTATATACAAGAAAATCGACTTTATACCTTAATATAAGATTGTGGAATTCTTCCAAATGCACTGCCGTTATGGCTTTATGTCCACTTCAGTAAGATGAAGAAGGCAAATTAACTTAAATATGTTAAACTAATGATTTGAAGCAACTCAATATCGATTCCTTAATGTGTATATATACAAGAAAATCGACTTTATACCTTAATATAGGATTGTGGAATTCTTCCAAATGCACTGCCGTTTTGATTTTATGTATACTTCAGTAAGATGAAGAAGGCAAATTAACTTAAATATGTTACACTATTGAATTAAAGCAACTCAATATCGATTGCTAAATGTGAATATACAAGAAAATCGACTTTATACCTTAATATAAGATTGTGGAATTATACCAAATGCACTGCCGTTATGGCTTTATGTCCACTTCAGTAAGATGAAGAAGGCAAATTAACTTAAATATGTTAAGTTAATGATTTGAAGCAACTCAATATCGATTGCTAAATGTGTATATACAAGAAAGTCGACTTTGTACCTTAATATAAGATTGTGGAATTCTCACAAATGCACTGCCGTTATGGCTTTATGTCCACTTCAGTAAGATGAAGAAGGCAAATTAACTTAAATATGTTAAACTAATGATTTGAAGCAACTCAATATCGATTGCTAAATGTGTATATACACGAAAATCGACTTTATACCTTAATATAAGATTGTGGAATTCTTCCAAATGCACTGCCGTTATGGCTTTATGTCAACTTCAGTAAGATGAAGAAGGTAAATTAACTTAAATATGTTAAACTAATGATTTGAAGCAACTCAATATCGATTGCTAAATGCGAATATACAAAACAATCGACTTTATACCTTAATATAAGATTGTGGAATTCTTCCAAATGCACTGCCGTTATGGCTTTATGTCCACTTCAGTAAGATGAAGAAGGCAAATTAACTTAAATATGTTAAACTAATGATTTGAAGCAACTCAATATCGATTGCTAAATGTGTATATACACGAAAATCGACTTTATACCTTAATATAAGATTGTGGAATTCTTCCAAATGCACTGCCGTTATGGCTTTATGTCCACTTCAGTAAGATGAAGAAGGCAAATTAACTTAAATATGTTAAACTAATGATTTGAAGCAACTCAATATCGATTGCTAAATGTGTATATACAAGAAAATCGACTTTATACCTTAATATAAGGTTGAGGAATTCTTCCAAATGCACTGCCGTTATGGCTTTATGTCCACTTCAGTAAGATGAAGAAGGCAAATTAACTTAAATATGTTAAACTAATGATTTGAAGCAACTCAATATCGATTGCTAAATGTGTATATACAAGAAAATCGACTTTATACCTTAATATAAGAATATGGAAGTCTTCCAAATGCACTGCCGTTATGGCTTTATGTCCACTTCAGTAAGATGAAGAAGGTAAATTAACTTAAATATGTTAGATCAGTGATTCGAAGCAACCCAATATCAATTGCTAAATGTGAATATACAAGAAAATCGACTTTATACCTTAATATAGGATTGTGGAATTCTTCCAAATGCACTGCCGTTATGGCTTTATGTCCACTTCAGTAAGATGAAGAAGGCAAATTAACTTAAATATGTTAAACTAATGATTTGAAGCCGCCCAATATCGATTCCTGGATGTGTATGTACAATAAAATCGACTTTATACCTTAATATAGGATTGTGGAATTCTTCCAAATGCACTGCCGTTATGGCTTTATGTCCACTTCAGTAAGATGAAGAAGGCAAATTAACTTAAATATGTTAAACTAATGATTTGAAGCAACTCAATATCGATTGCTAAATGTGTATATACAAGAAAATCGACTTTATACCTTAATATAAGATTGTGGAATTCATTCAAATGCACTGCCGTTGTAGCTTTTTGTCAACTTCAGTAAGATGAAGAAGGCAAATTAACTTAAATATGTTAAACTAATGATTTGAAGCAACTCAATGTCGTTTGCTAAATGTGTATATACAAGAAAATCGACTTTATACCTTAATATAGGATTGTGGAATTCTTCCAAATGCACTGCCGTTATGGCTTTATGTCCACTTCAGTAAGATGAAGAAGGCAAATTAACTTAAATATGTTAAATTAATGATTTAAAGCAACTCAATATCGACTGCTATGACTTTATGTCAACTTCAGTAAGATAAAGAAAGTAAATTAACTTAAATATGTTCTAATGATTTGAAGCAACTAATATCGATTGTAAATGTGTATATACAAGAAAATCGACTTTATACCTTAATATAAGATTGTGGAATTCTTCCAAATGCACTGCCGTTATGGCTTTATGTCCACTTCAGTAAGATGAAGAAGGCAAATTAACTTAAATATGTTAAACTAATGATTTATACTAACTCAATATCGATCGCTCAATGTCGACATACAAGAAAATCGACTTTATACCTTAATATAAGATTGTGGAATTCTTCCAAATGCACTGCCGTTATGGCTTTATGTCCACTTCAGTAAGATGAAAAAGGTAAATTAACTTAAATATGTTAAACTAATGATTCGAAGCAACTCAATGTCGTTTGCTAAATGTGTATATACAAGAAAATCGACTTTATACCTTAATATAAGATTGTGGAATTCTTCCAAATGCACTGCCGTTATGGCTTTATGTCCACTTCAGTAAGATGAAGAAGGCAAATTAACTTAAATATGTGAAAAAATGATTTGAAGCAACTCAATATCGATTGCTAAATGTGAATATTCCCGAAATTCGACTTTATACCTTAATATAAGATTGTGGAATTCTTCCAAATGCACTGCCGTTATGGCTTTATGTCCACTTCAGTAAGATGAAGAAGGTAAATTAACTTAAATATGTTAAACTAATGATTTGAAGCAACTCAATATCGATTGCTAAATGTGTATATACAAGAAAATCGACTTTATACCTTAATATAAGATTGTGGAATTCTTCCAAATGCACTGCCGTTATGGCTTTATGTCCACTTCAGTAAGATGAAGAAGGCAAATTAACTTAAATATGTTACACTAATGAATTAAAGCAACTCAATGTCGTTTGCTAAATGTGTATATACAAGAAAACGACTTTATATCTTAACACAGGGGTGTGGAGCTATTCCAAATGCACTGCCTTTATGGCTTTATGTCCACTTCAGTAAGATGAAGAAGGCAAATTAACTTAAATATGTTAAACTAATGATTCGAAGCAACTCAATATCGATTGCTAAATGTGTATATACAAGAAAATCGACTTTATACCTTAATATAAGATTGTGGAATTCTTCCAAATGCACTGCCGTTATGGCTTTATGTCCACTTCAGTAAGATGAAGAAGGCAAATTAACTTAAATATGTTAAACTAATGATTTGAAGCAACTCAATATCGATTGCTAAATGTGTATATACAAGAAAATCGACTTTATACCTTAATATAAGATTGTGGAATTCTTCCAAATGCACTGCCGTTATGGCTTTATGTCCACTTCAGTAAGATGAAGAAGGCAAATTAACTTAAATATGTTAAACTAATGATTTGAAGCAACTCAATATCGATTGCTAAATGTATATATACAAGAAAATCGACTTTATACCTGAATAAAAGATTGTCGAATTCTTCCAAATGCACTGCCGTTATGGCTTTATGTCAACTTCAGTAAGATGAAGAAGGTAAATTAACTTAAATATGTTAAACTAATGATTTGAAGCAACTCAATATCGATTGCTAAATGTAAAAATACAAGAAAATCGACTTTATACCTTAATATAAGATTGTGGAATTCTTCCATATGCACTGCCGTTATGGCTTTATGTCCACTTCAGTAAGATGAAGAAGGCAAAATTAACTTAAATATGTTAAACTAATGATTTGAACGCAACTCAATATCGATTGCTAAATGTGTATATACACGCAAATCGACTTTATACCTTAATATAAGATTCTGGAATTCTTTCAAATGCACTGCCGTTGTGGCTTTATGTCAACTTCAGTAAGATGAAGAAGGCAAATTAACTTAAATATATTAAACTAATCATTTGCAGCAACTCAATGTCGATTGCTAAATGTGTATATACAAGAAAATCGACTTTATACCTTAATATAAGATTGTGGAATTCTTCCAAATGCACTGCCGTTATGGCTTTATGTCCACTTCAGTAAGATGAAGAAGGCAAATTAACTTAAATATGTTAAACTAATGATTCGAAGCAACTCAATATCGTTTGCTAAATGTGTATGTACAAGAAAATCGACTTTATACCTTAATATAAGATTGTGGAATTCTTCCAAATGCACTGCCGTTATGGCTTTATGTCCACTTCAGTAAGATGAAGAAGGCAAATTAACTTAAATATGTTAAACTAATGATTTGAAGCAACTCAATATCGATTGCTAAATGTGTATATACACGAAAGTCGACTTTATACATTAATATAAGATTGTGGAATTCTTCCAAATGCACTGCCGTTATGATTTTATGTCTACTTCAGTAAGATGAAGAAGGCAAATTAACTTAAATATGTTAAGCTAATGATTTGAAGCAACTCAATGTCGTTTGCTAAATGTGTA
>NW_026091276.1:0-5201 GCF_024586455.1 Bactrocera neohumeralis
TAATATCAAATATTTAAGATAATTAACCTTCTTCATCTTGCTGAAGTTGACATAAAGCCATAACGGCAGTGCATTCGGAAGAATTGGACAATCTTATATTCAGGTATAAAGCCAATTTTCTTGCATATACACATCTAGCACTCGATATTGAGTTGCTTCAAATCATTAACAGCAAATATTTAAGTTAATTAACCTTCTTCATCTTGCTGAAATTGACATAAAGCCCTAACGGCAGTGCATTTGGAAGAATTCGACAATAATATATTCAGTTATAAAGTCAATTTTCTTGCATATACACATCTAGCACTCGATATTGAGTTGCTTTAAATCATTAACATCAAATATTTAAGGTAATTAACTTTCTTTATTTTGCTGAAGTTGACATAAAGCCATAACGGCAGTGAATTTGGAAGAATTCGACAATCTTATATTCAGGTATAAATTCGATTTTCTTGTATATACACATTAATCAGTCGATATTGAGTTGCTTCAAATCATTAACATCAAATATTTAAGTTAATTAATCTTCTTCATCTTGCTGAAGTTGACATGAAGCCATAACGGCAGTGCATTTGGAAGAATTCTACAATTTTATATTCAGGTATAAATTCGATTTTCTTGTATATACACATTAAGCAGTCGATATTGAGTTGCTTCAAATCATTAACAGCAAATATTTAAGTTAATTGACCTTCTTCATCTTGCTGAAGTTGACATAAAGCCATAACGGCAGTGCATTTGGAAGAATTCGACAATCTTATATTCAGGTATAAAGTCGATTTTCTTGTATATACATTTAGCAGTCAATAGTGAGTTGCTCTAAATCATTAATATCAAATATTTAAGATAATTAACCTTCTTCATCTTGCTGAAGTTGACATAAAGCCATAACGGCAGTGCATTCGGAAGAATTGGACAATCTTATATTCAGGTATAAAGCCAATTTCCTATATATACAGATTTAGCAGTCGGTGTTGAGTTGCTTCAAATCATTAACATCAAATGTTTAAGGTAATGAACCTTCTTCATCTTGCTGAAATTGACATAAAGCCATAACGGCAGTGCATTTGGAGTAATTCGACATTCTTATTTTCAGGTATAAAATCGATTTTCTTATATATACACATTTAGCAGTCGATATTGAGTTGCTTCAAATCATTAACATCAAATATTTAAGTTAATTAACCTTCTTCATCTTGCTGAAGTTGACATAAAGCCATAACGGCAGTGCATTTGGAAGAATTCGACAATCTTATATTCAGGTATAAATTCGATTTTCTTCTATATACACATTTAGCAGTCTATAATGAGTTGCTTTAAGTCATCAACATCAACAATTTAAGTTAATTAACCTTCTTCATCTTTGCTGAAGTTGACATAAAGCCATAACGGCAGTGCATTTGGAAGAATTCGACAAACTTATATTCAGGTATAAAGTCGATTTTCTTGTATATACACATTTAGCAGTCAATATTTAGTTGCTTCAAATCATTAACATCAAATATCTTCATGTTGCTAAAGTTGACATAAGGCCATGACGGCAGTGTATTGGAAGAATTCGACAATCTTATATTCAGGTATAAAGTCGATTTTCTTGAATATACACATTTAGCAGTCAACATTGATTTGCTTCAAATCATTGACATCAAACATTTAAAATAATCAACCTTATCCATCTTGCTGAAGTTGACATAAAGCCATAACGGCAGTGCATTTGGAAGAATTCGACAATCTTATATTCAGGTATAAAGTCGATTTCTTGAATATACACATTTAGCAGTCAACATTGATTTGCTTCAAATCATTGACATCAAACATTTAAAATAATCAACCTTATTCATCTTGCTGAAGTTGACATAAGGCCAGTTGGCAGTGCATTCGGAAGAATTCGACAATCTTATATTCAGGTATAAAGTCGATTTTCTTGAATATACACATTTAGCAGTCGATATTGATTTGCTTCAAATCATTGACAACAAATATTTAAGATAATCAACCTTCTTCATCTTGGTGAAGTTGACATAAAGCCATAACGGCAGTGCATTTGGAAGAATTCGACAATTTTATATTCAGGTATAAAGTTTATTTTCTTGTATATACACCTTTAGCAGTCGATATTGAGTTGCTTCAAATCATTAACATCAAATATTTAAGTTAATTAACCTTCTTCATCTTGCTGAAGTTGACATAAAGCCATAACGGCAGTGCATTTGGAAGAATTCGACAATCTTATATTCAGGTATAAAGTCGATTTTCTTGTATATACACATTTAGCAGTCGATATTGAGTTGCTCTAAATCATTAATATCAAATATTTAAGTTAATTAACCTTCTTCATCTTACTGAAGTTGACATAAAGCCATAACGGCAGTGCATTTGGAAGAATTCGACAATCTTATATTCAGGTATAAAGTTCGATTTTCTTGTATATACACATTTAGCAGTCGATATTGAGTTGCTTCAAATTTCATTAACTTTTTAAGTTAAATATTTTCATCTTTAATTAATATTTAAGTTTTACTTAAAGTTGACATAAGGCCATAACGGCAGTGCATTTGGAAGAATTCGACAATCTTATATTCAGGTATAAAGTCGATTTTCTTGTATATACACATTTAGCAGTCGGCATTGAGTTGCTTTAAATCATTTATATCAAAAGAACTTTCATCTTTCTGAAGTTGACATAAACATAACGGCAGTGCTTATCTTATATTCAGGTATAAAGTCGAGTTTCTAGTATATACACATTTAGCAGTCGATATTGATTTGCTTAAAAGAATTAACATCAAATATTTAAGTTAATTAACCATCTTCATTTTACTGAAGTTGACATAAAGCCATAACGGCAGTGCGTTTGAAGAATTCGGCAATCTTATATTCAGGTATAAATTCGATTTTCTTGTATATACACATTTAGCAGTCGATATTGAGTTGCTTTAAATCATTAATTTAACATATTTAAGTTAATTAATCTTCTTCATCTTGCTGAAGTTGACATAAAGCCATAACGGCAGTGCATTTGGAAGAATTCGACAATCTTATATTCAGGTATAAAGTCGATTTTCTTGCATATACACATTTAGCAGTCGATATTGAGTTGCTTCAAATCATTAACATCAAATATTTAAGTTAATTAACCTTCTTCATTTTATTGAAGTTGACATAAAGCCATAACCGCAGTGCACTTGGAAGAATTCGATAATCTCATATTCAGGTATAAATTCGATTTTCTTGTATATACATATTTAGCAATCGATATTGATTTGCTTTAAATCATTTATGTAACTTTTTTAAGTTAACTAGCCTCCTTCATCTTACCGAAGTTGACATAAAGACATAACGGCAGTGCATTTGGAAGAATTCACCTTATATTCAGGTATAAAGTCGATTTTCTTGTATATACAAGCCATAACGGTCGTTAATTATTGCATTTGCTTCAAAAGAATTTAATGCATCGACAATCTTATATTCAGTTGATAAAGTAACGGCAGTGCATTTGGAAATTTTCTTGTATATATTCAGTTAAACATTTTTTGTATATACACAGCAGATATTGAGTTGCTTTAAATCATTAACATCAAATATTTAAGTTAATTAACCTTCTTCATCTTGCTGAAGTTGACATAAAGCCATAACGGCAGTGCATTTGGAAGAATTCGACAATCTTATATTCAGGTATAAAGTCGATTTTCTTGTATATACACATTTAGCAGTCGATATTGAGTTGCTTCAAATCATTAACATCAAATATTTAAGTTAATTAACCTTCTTCATTTTACTGAAGTTGACATAAAGCCATAACGGCAGTGCATTTGGAAGAATTCGACAATCTTATATTCAGGTATAAAGTCGATTTTCTTGTATATACACATTTAGCAGTCGATATTGAGTTGCTTTAAATCATTAATTTAACATATTTAAGTTAATTAACCTTCTTCATCTTACCGAAGTTGACATAAAGCCATAACGGCAGTGCATTTGGAAGAATTCGACAATCTTATATTCAGGTATAAAGTCGATTTTCTTGTATATACACATTTAGCAGTCGATATTGAGTTGCTTCAAATCATTAACATCAAATATTTAAGTTAATTAACCTTCTTCATCTTGCTGAAGTTGACATAAAGCCATAACGGCAGTGCGGAAGAATTCAGGTATAAAGCAGATCTTCTTGTATATGCATATTTAGCAATAGATATTGAATTTCTTCAATCTTATATTCAGGTATAAAGTCGATTTTCTTGTATATACACATTTAGCAGTCGATATTGAGTTGCTTCAAATCATTAACATCAAATATTTAAGTTAATTAACCTTCTTCATTTTACTGAAGTTGACATAAAGCCATAACGGCAGTGCATTTGGAAGAATTCGACAATCTTATATTCAGGTATAAAGTCGATTTTCTTGTATATACACATTTAGCAGTCGATATTGAGTTGCTTCAAATCATTAACATCAAATATTTAAGATAATTAACCTTCTTCATCTTACTGAAGTTGACATAAAGCCATAACGGCAGTGCATTTGGAAGAATTCGACAATCTTATATTCAGGTATAAAGTCGATTTTCTTGTATATACACATTAAGCAGTCGATATTGAGTTGCTTCAAATCATTAACATCAAACATTAAAGCTTATTAGCCTTCTACGTTTACTGAAGTTGACATAAAGCCATAACGGCAGTGCATTTGGAAGAAGTCGACAATCTTATATTCAGGTATAAAGTCGATTTTCTTGTATATACACATTTAGCAGTCAATATTGAGTTGCTTTAAATCATTACTTTAACATATTTAAGTTAATTAACCTTCTTTATCTTACTGAAGTTGACATAAAGCCATAACGGCAGCATTTGGAAGAATTCGACAATCTTATATTCAGATATAAAGTCGATTTTCTTGTATATTCACATCTAGCAGTCGATATTGAGTTGCTTTAAATCAATAACATCAAATATTTAAGGTAATTAACTGGGGAAAAAATTAAAAATCTTATATTCCTGATTTGTTTTAAAAACATTGGGCAAAATTTTAAAATAATTAACCTTTTTTCATCTTGCTGGGAAATTGACATAAAGGGCCAAACGGCAAAATTTTTTAAAAAATTTCAAATCTTTTTATTCCGGGGATAAAATCGATTTTTTTTTAATCCCAAACAGGGAATGTTGAGTTGCTTCAAAAATTTTTAAAATCGAATA
>NW_026091277.1:0-9284 GCF_024586455.1 Bactrocera neohumeralis
AAGTTACATAAACCATAACGGGAGGCCTTTGGGAAAAATTGGAATCTTATATTCAGGAAAAAATAAAATTTTTTTGATAAACATTTTACGGGGGATTTCTTAAATCTTTAAATCAAATATTTTTTAACCTTTTTCTCTTACAAGTGACCCAAACGGGGTTTCATTTGGAAAAATTCCAAATCTTATATTCAGGGATAAAGGGGTTTTTTGTTTTACAATTTAGAGTCATTGATTCTTAATATTAAATTAAATATTTAAGTTAATTAACCTTTTTATCTTACCCCCGTTGACATAAAGCCATAACGGCAGTGCATTTGGAAGAATTCGACAATCTTATATTCAGGTATAAAGTCATTTTCTTGTATACAACATTTAGAAATCGGTTTGAGTTGCTTCAAATCATTAACATCAAATATTTTTGTTAATTAGCCTTTTCATCTTACGAAGTTGACATAAAGCCATAACGGCAGGCATTTGGGAAGAATTCGAAACTTATATCGTCATCTTATCGAAGGTGACATAAAGCCATAACGGCAGTGCATTTGGAAGAATTCGATAAACTTATATTCAGGTATATAGTCGATTTTCTTGTATATACACATCTAGCAGTCGGTGTTGAGTTGCTTCAAATCATTAACATCAAATATTTAAGTTAATTAGCCTTCTTCATCTTATCGAAGTTGACATAAAGCCATAACGGCAGTGCATTTGGAAGAATTCGACAATCTTATATTCAGGTATAAAGTCGATTTTCTTGTATACACACATTTAGCAGTCGGTGTTGAGTTGCTTCAAATCATTAACATCAAATATTTAAGGTTAATTAGCCTTCTTCATCTTATCGAAGTTGACATAAAGCCATAACGGCAGTGCATTTGGAAGAATTCGACAATCTTATATTCAGGTATAAAGTCGATTTTCTTGTATATACACATTTAGCAGTCGGTGTTGAGTTGCTTCAAATCATTAACATCAAATATTTAAGTTAATTAGCCTTCTTCATCTTATCGAAGTTGACATAAAGCCATAACGGCAGTGCATTTGGAAGAATTCGACAATCTTATATTCAGGTATAAAGTCGATTTTCTTGTATATACACATTTAGCAGTCGGTGTTGAGTTGCTTCAAATCATAACATCAAATATTTAAGTTAATTAGCCTTCTTCATCTTATCGAAGTTGACATAAAGCCATAACGGCAGTGCATTTGGAAGAATTCGACAATCTTATATTCAGGTATAAAGTCGATTTTCTTGTATATACACATTTAGCAGTCGGTATTGAGTTGCTTCAAATCATTAACATCAAATATTTAGGTTGTTAGCCTTCTTCATCTTATCGAAGTTGACATAAAGCCATAACGGCACTGCATTTGGAAGAATTCGACAATCTTATATTCAGGTATAAAGTCGATTTTCTTGTATACACACATTTAGCAGTCGGTGTTGAGTTGCTTCAAATCATTAACATCAAATATTTAATTTAATTAGCCTTCTTCATCTTATCGAAGGTGACATAAAGCCATAACGGCAGTGCATTTGGAAGAATTCAACAATCTTATATTCAGGTATATAGTCGATTTTCTTGTATATACACATTTAGCAGTCGGTGTTGAGTTGCTTCAAATCATTAACATCAAATATTTAAGTTAATTAGCCTTCTTCATCTTATCGAAGTTGACATGAGGCCATAACGGCAGTGCATTTGGAAGAATTCGACAATCTTATATTCAGGTATAAAGTCGATTTTCTTGTATACACACATTTAGCAGTCGGTGTTGAGTTGCTTCAAATCATTAACATCAAATATTTAAGTTAATTAGCCTTCTTCATCTTATCGAAGGTGACATAAAGCCATAACGGCAGTGCATTTGGAAGAATTCGACAATCTTATATTCAGGTATAAAGTCGATTTTCTTGTATATACACATTTAGCAGTCGGTGTTGAGTTGCTTCAAATCATTAACATCAAATATTTAATTTAATTAGCCTTCTTCATCTTATCGAAGGTGACATAAAGCCATAACGGCAGTGCATTTGGAAGAATTCGACAATCTTATATTCAGGTATAAAGTCGATTTTCTTGTATATACACATAGCAGTCGGTATTGAGTTGCTTCAAATCATTAACATCAAATATTTAAGTTAATTAGCCTTCTTCATCTTATCGAAGTTGACATAAAGCCATAACGGCAGTGCATTTGGAAGAATTCGACAATCTTATATTCAGGTATAAAGTCGATTTTCTTGTATATACACATTTAGCAGTCGGTGTTGAGTTGCTTCAAATCATTAAAATCAAATATTAAAGTTTATTAGCCTTCTTCATCTTATCGAAGTTGACATAAAGCCATAACGGCAGTGCATTTGGAAGAATTCGACAATCTTATATTCAGGTATAAAGTCGATTTTCTTGTATACACACATTTAGCAGTCGGTATTGAGTTGCTTCAAATCGTTAACATCAAATATTTAAGTTAATTAGCCTTATTCATCTTATCGAAGTTGACATAAAGCCATAACGGCAGTGCATTTGGAAGAATTCGACAATCTTATATTCAGGTATAAAGTCGATTTTCTTGTATATACACATTTAGCAGTCGGTGTTGAGTTGCTTCAAATCATTAACATCAAATATTTAAGTTAATTAGCCTTATTCATCTTATCGAAGTTGACATAAAGCCATAACGGCAGCGCATTTGAAAGAATTCGACAATCTTATATTCAGGAAAAAAGTCAATTTTCTTGTATATACACATTTAGCAGTCGGTGTTGAGTTGCTTCAAATCATTAACATCAAATATTTAAGTTAATTAACCTTCTTCATCTTACCCAAGTTGACATAAAGCCATAACGGCAGTGCATTTGGAAGAATTCGACAATCTTATATTCAGGTATAAAGTCGATTTTCTTGTATACACACATTTAGCAGTCGGTGTTGAGTTGCTTCAAATCGTTAACATCAAATATTTAAGTTAATTAGCCTTATTCATCTTATCGAAGTTGACATAAAGCCATAACGGCAGTGCATTTGGAAGAATTCGACAATCTTATATTCAGGTATAAAGTCGATTTTCTTGTATATACACATTTAGCAGTCGGTGTTGAGTTGCTTCAAATCATTAACATCAAATATTTAAGTTAATTAGCCTTCTTCATCTTATCGAAGTTGACATAAAGCCATAACGGCAGTGCATTTGGAAGAATTCGACAATCTTATATTCAGGTAAAAAGTCGATTTTCTTGTATATACACATTTAGCAGTCGGTGTTGAGTTGCTTCAAATCATTAACATCAAATATTTAAGTTAATTAGCCTTATTCATCTTATCGAAGTTGACATAAAGCCATAACGGCAGTGCATTTGAAAGAATTCGACAATCTTATATTCAGGTATAAAGTCGATTTTCTTGTATATACACATTTAGCAGTCGGTGTTGAGTTGCTTCAAATCAATAAAATCAAATATTAAAGTTTATTAGCCTTCTTCATCTTACCCAAGTTGACATAAAACCATAACGGCAGTGCATTTGGAAGAATTCGACAATCTTATATTCAGGTATAAAGTCGATTTTCTTGTATATACACATTTAGCAGTCGGTGTTGAGTTGCTTCAAATCATTAACATCAAATATTTAAGTTAATTAGCCTTATTCATCTTATCGAAGTTGACATAAAGCCATAACGGCAGTGCATTTGGAAGAATTCGACAATCTTATATTCAGGTATAAAGTCGATTTTCTTGTATATACACATTTAGCAGTCGGTGTTGAGTTGCTTCAAATCATTAACATCAAATATTTAAGTTAATTAGCCTTCTTCATCTTATCGAAGTTGACATAAAGCCATAACGGCAGTGCATTTGGAAGAATTCGACATTCTTATATTCAGGTATAAAGTCGATTTTCTTGTATATACACATTTAGCAGTCGGTGTTGAGTTGCTTCAAATCATTAACATCAAATATTTAAGTTAATTAGCCTTCTTCATCTTATCGAAGTTGACATAAAGCCATAACGGCAGTGCATTTGGAAGAATTCGACAATCTTATATTCAGGTATAAAGTCGATTTTCTTGTATATACACATTTAGCAGTCGGTGTTGAGTTGCTTCAAATCATTAACATCAAATATTTAAGTTAATTAGCCTTCTTCATCTTATCGAAGTTGACATAAAGCCATAACGGCAGTGCATTTGGAAGAATTCGACAATCTTATATTCAGGTATAAAGTCGATTTTCTTGTATATACACATTTAGCAGTCGGTGTTGAGTTGCTTCAAATCATTAACATCAAATATTTAAGTTAATTAGCCTTCTTCATCTTATCGAAGTTGACATAAAGCCATAACGGCAGTGCATTTGGAAGAATTCGACAATCTTATATTCAGGTATAAAGTCGATTTCCTAGTCTTTACACATTTAGCAGTCGATATTGATTCAAATCATTAACATCAAATATTTAAGTTAATTAGCCTTCTTCATCTTATCGAAGTTGACATAAAGCCATAACGGCAGTGCATTTGGAAGAATTCGACAATCTTATATTCAGGTATAAAGTCGATTTTCTTGTATATACACATTTAGCAGTCGGTGTTGAGTTGCTTCAAATCATTAACATCAAATATTTAAGTTAATTAGCCTTCTTCATCTTATCGAAGTTGACATAAAGCCATAACGGCAGTGCATTTGGAAGAATTCGACAATCTTATATTCAGGTATAAAGTCGATTTTCTTGTATATACACATTTAGCAGTCGGTGTTGAGTTGCTTCAAATCATTAACATCAAATATTTAAGTTAATTAGCCTTCTTCATCTTATCGAAGTTGACATAAAGCCATAACGGCAGTGCATTTGGAAGAATTCGACAATCTTATATTCAGGTATAAAGTCGATTTTCTTGTATATACACATTTAGCAGTCGGTGTTGAGTTGCTTCAAATCATTAACATCAAATATTTAAGTTAATTAGCCTTCTTCATCTTATCGAAGTTGACATCTTATCGAAGTTGACATAAAGCCATAACGGCAGTGCATTTGGAAGAATTCGACAATCTTATATTCAGGTATAAAGTCGATTTTCTTGTATATACACAATCAGTAGTCGATATTGAGTTGCTTTAAATCCTTAACATCAAATATTAAAGGTTGTTAGCCTTCTTCATCTTATCGAAGTTGACATAAAGCCATAACGGCAGTGCATTTGGAAGAATTCGACAATCTTATATTCAGGTATAAAGTCGATTTTCTTGTATACACACATTTAGCAGTCGGTGTTGAGTTGCTTCAAATCATTAACATCAAATATTTAATTTAATTAGCCTTCTTCATCTTATCGAAGGTGACATAAAGCCATAACGGCAGTGCATTTGGAAGAATTCGACAATCTTATATTCAGGTATAAAGTCGATTTTCTTGTATATACACATTTAGCAGTCGGTGTTGAGTTGCTTCAAATCATTAACATCAAATATTTAAGTTAATTAGCCTTCTTCATCTTATCGAAGTTGACATAAAGCCATAACGGCAGTGCATTTGGAAGAATTCGACAATCTTATATTCAGGTATAAAGTCGATTTTCTTGTATATACACATTTAGCAGTCGGTGTTGAGTTGCTTCAAATCATTAACATCAAATATTTAATTTAATTAGCCTTCTTCATCTTATCGAAGGTGACATAAAGCCATAACGGCAGTGCATTTGGAAGAATTCGATAAACTTATATTCAGGTATATAGTCGATTTTCTTGTATATACACATCTAGCAGTCGGTGTTGAGTTGCTTCAAATCATTAACATCAAATATTTAATTTAATTAGCCTTCTTCATCTTATCGAAGTTGACATAAAGCCATAACGGCAGTGCATTTGGAAGAATTCCACAATCTTATATTCAGGTATAAAGTCGATTTTCTTGTATATACACAATCAGTAGTCGATATTGAGTTGCTTTAAATCCTTAACATCAAATATTAAAGGTTGTTAGCCTTCTTCATCTTATCGAAGTTGACATAAAGCCATAACGGCAGTGCATTTGGAAGAATTCGACAATCTTATATTCAGGTATAAAGTCGATTTTCTTGTATATACACATTTAGCAGTCGGTGTTGAGTTGCTTCAAATCATTAACATCAAAATATTTAAGCCTTTAATTAGCCTTCTTCATCTTATCGAAGATGACATAAAGCCATAACGGCAGTGCATTTTGAAGAATTGTACAATCCTATATTCAGATATAAAGTCGATTTTCTTGTATATACACATTTAGCAGTCGGTGTTGAGTTGCTTCAAATCATTAACATCAAATATTTAAGTTAATTAGCCTTCTTCATCTTATCGAAGTTGACATAAAGCCATAACGGCAGTGCATTTGGAAGAATTCGACAATCTTATATTCAGGTATAAAGTCGATTTTCTTGTATATACACATTTAGCAGTCGGTGTTGAGTTGCTTCAAATCATTAACATCAAATATTTAAGTTAATTAGCCTTCTTCATCTTATCGAAGTTGACATAAAGCCATAACGGCAGTGCATTGGAAGAATTCGACAATCTTATATTCAGGTATGAAGTCGATTTTCTTGTATATACACATTTAGCAGTCGGTGTTGAGTTGCTTCAAATCATTAACATCAAATATTTAAGTTAATTAGCCTTCTTCATCTTATCGAAGTTGACATAAAGCCATAACGGCAGTGCATTTGGAAGAATTCGACAATCTTATATTCAGGTATAAAGTCGATTTTCTTGTATATACACATTTAGCAGTCGGTGTTGAGTTGCTTCAAATCATTAACATCAAATATTTAAGTTAATTAGCCTTCTTCATCTTATCGAAGTTGACATAAAGCCATAACGGCAGTGCATTTGGAAGAATTCGACAATCTTATATTCAGGTATAAAGTCGATTTTCTTGTATATACACATTTAGCAGTCGGTGTTGAGTTGCTTCAAATCATTAACATCAAATATTTAAGTTAATTAGCCTTCTTCATCTTATCGAAGTTGACATAAAGCCATAACGGCAGTGCATTTGGAAGAATTCGACAATCTTATATTCAGGTATAAAGTCGATTTTCTTGTATATACACATTTAGCAGTCGGTGTTGAGTTGCTTCAAATCATTAACATCAAATATTTAAGTTAATTAGCCTTATTCATCTTATCGAAGTTGACATAAAGCCATAACGGCAGTGCATTTGGAAGAATTCGACAATCTTATATTCAGGTATAAAGTCGATTTTCTTGTATATACACATTTAGCAGTCGGTGTTGAGTTGCTTCAAATCATTAACATCAAATATTTAAGTTAATTAGCCTTATTCATCTTATCGAAGTTGACATAAAGCCATAACGGCAGTGCATTTGGAAGAATTCGACAATCTTATATTCAGGTAAAAAGTCGATTTTCTTGTATATACACATTTAGCAGTCGGTGTTGAGTTGCTTCAAATCATTAACATCAAATATTTAAGTTAATTAGCCTTATTCATCTTATCGAAGTTGACATAAAGCCATAACGGCAGTGCATTTGGAAGAATTCGACAATCTTATATTCAGGTATAAAGTCGATTTTCTTGTATATACACATTTAGCAGTCGGTTGAGTTGCTTCAAATCATTAACATCAAATATTTGAGTAAATTAGCCTTTTTCATCTTATCGAAGTTGACATAAAGCCATAACGGCAGTGCATTTGGAAGAATTCGACAATCTTATATTCAGGTATAAAGTCGATTTTCTTGTATATACACATTTAGCAGTCGGTGTTGAGTTGCTTCAAATCATTAACATCAAATATTTAAGTTAATTAGCCTTCTTCATCTTATCGAAGTTGACATAAAGCCATAACGGCAGTGCATTTGGAAGAATTCGACAATCTTATATTCAGGTATAAAGTCGATTTTCTTGTAAATAAACATTTAGCAGTCGGTGTTGAGTTGCTTCAAATCATTAACATCAAATATTTAAGTTAATTAGCCTTCTTCATCTTATCGAAGTTGACATAAAGCCATAACGGCAGTGCATTTGGAAGAATTCGACAATCTTATATTCAGGTATAAAGTCGATTTTCTTGTATATACACATTTAGCAGTCGGTGTTGAGTTGCTTCAAATCATTAACATCAAATATTTAAGTTAATTAGCCTTCTTCATCTTATCGAAGTTGACATAAAGCCATAACGGCAGTGCATTTGGAAGAATTCGACAATCTTATATTCAGGTATAAAGTCGATTTTCTTGTATATACACATTTAGCAGTCGGTGTTGAGTTGCTTCAAATCATTAACATCAAATATTTAAGTTAATTAGCCTTCTTCATCTTATCGAAGTTGACATAAAGCCATAACGGCAGTGCATTTGGAAGAATTCGACAATCTTATATTCAGGTATAAAGTCGATTTTCTTGTATATACACATTTAGCAGTCGGTGTTGAGTTGCTTCAAATCATTAACATCAAATATTTAAGTTAATTAGCCTTCTTCATCTTATCGAAGTTGACATAAAGCCATAACGGCAGTGCATTTGGAAGAATTCGACAATCTTATATTCAGGTATAAAGTCGATTTTCTTGTATATACACATTTAGCAGTCGGTGTTGAGTTGCTTCAAATCATTAACATCAAATATTTAAGTTAATTAGCCTTCTTCATCTTATCGAAGTTGACATAAAGCCATAACGGCAGTGCATTTGGAAGAATTCGACAATCTTATATTCAGGTATAAAGTCGATTTTCTTGTATATACACATTTAGCAGTCGGTGTTGAGTTGCTTCAAATCATTAACATCAAATATTTAAGTTAATTAGCCTTCTTCATCTTATCGAAGTTGACATAAAGCCATAACGGCAGTGCATTTGGAAGAATTCGACAATCTTATATTCAGGTATAAAGTCGATTTTCTTGTATATACACATTTAGCAGTCGGTGTTGAGTTGCTTCAAATCATTAACATCAAATATTTAAGTTAATTAGCCTTCTTCATCTTATCGAAGTTGACATAAAGCCATAACGGCAGTGCATTTGGAAGAATTCGACAATCTTATATTCAGGTATAAAGTCGATTTTCTTGTATATACACATTTAGCAGTCGGTGTTGAGTTGCTTCAAATCACTAAAATCAAATATTAAAGTTTATTAGCCTTCTACGTCTTACCCAAGTTGACATAAAACCATAACGGCAGTGCATGTGGAAGAATTCGACAATCTTATATTCAGGTATAAAGTCGATTTTCTTGTATACACACATTTAGCAGTCGGTATTGAGTTGCTTCAAATCGTTAACATCA